>NC_138222.1:15922666-16012666 GCF_964197995.2 Scardinius erythrophthalmus | reverse complement strand
GCATGCTGGGAGCATCTCGACAAATACGCCGGCACTTCATTAATACAAACTCTGAGGAAACAAACAAAGACAAACTGAACTGTTTTATACACCTGCAGCACGATCCATTAACTCAGAGAAAGATCAGCTCATTCTTCACACAGCTTACAGTGTGTGTGGGTGTACTTGGTATTCCCTACGTTATGGGGAGCAAATGTGCACATAAGGATAGTAGTACCAGTAAGTTTTGACTTATTGGGGACATTTTGTGGTCCCCATGAGGAAAACAAATAAATAAACAACAGCGTATAAATCAAAGTGTTTAAAAAAAAAAAAAAATGCAGAAAGGTTTCTATGATGGGTAGGTTTAGAGGTAGGGTTGGTGTAAGGGATATACAGTTTGTACAGTATACAAATCATTATGTCTATGGGAAGTCCCCATTAAACATGGAAAACAGTATGTGTGTGTGTGTGTGTGTTTCATTTCACGTTTATTGTCATTGTCATTCAAAAAAAGAACAGCAACGAAATTGTGTTGGAGCATACGACAACAGTACATGGTGTATTAAAGTGCACTAACACCAGTGCAGATCCCCTTCAAATAATAAATAAATAATAAATACCCCCTGTGTAAACATGGCACATCAAAAGTATATGGTTGTTGAGGCACAGAACCAATGACATTCACTCTTGGTAGCAGCAAGAGGCTTTACAAAACAACTTAAAAGGCATCCAGAACAGAGAGTATGGTCAGAGTTGGATATAGATGTAGTTAATACAGCAATGCAAAGTCCAGTTCACAGTTATTACAGAGTGGGGTATGGTTTACTGTCCATGGGAGGGGGGAGGAGAGGGGGAAAGGGCATCATTAAGCAGCCTCACTGTGTAAGGGTACAGGCTGTTAGCCAGTCTGGCTTTACTGGCACCAATGGACCTGTACCTTCTCCCTGAGGGCAGCAGGTGTAACAGTTGATGGGCCGGGTGATGCCGGTCCTGCAGGATGTTGTGCACTGTCTTCAGACAGCGGGTATCATAGATGGTACTGATCTCTGGGAGAGTGGTCCCAATGATTTTACCCGCTGTTTTTACCACTCGTTGGAGTGCCTGCTGGTGGGCCTTAGTGCAGCTGGAGTACCACACTAAGAAACCATATGTCAAAACACTGTTGATGGCACAGTTGTAAAAGTTGACCATCAGCTGTTTTGGAATCCTGGCGCTCCTCAGTTGCCTCAGGTAGTAGAGGCATTGCTGGGCCTTCCCTATCACTGAGGTGATGTTGGTTCCCCAGGACAGGTCCTCGGTCACAGAGGATAGTGATTGGGTCTGCTTTTGCGGAAGTCCACAATGATCTCCTTGGTCTTTTTGATGTTCAAAGCCAAGTTATTATTGACCCACCATGACGCTAGATGTTGCACTTCAGTCCGGTAGTCCGGTAGTCCGCCTCGTTGTTGTTGATGAGTCCGAGCACTGTTGTGTCGTCGGCAAATTTAACAATGAGATTGGAACAAAGAGAAGCAGAGCAGTCATCTGTGAATAGATTGTAGAGCAAGGGGCTAAGCACACACCCTTGGGAGGCCCCGGTGTTGATTGAAAGGGTGGAGGACAAGTGCTTGCCTACTCTAACACTCTTTGTTCGATTTGTCAGAAAGTCCACAATCCAATTGCACAGCGAGTTGTTAAAGCCAAGGTGGTGCAGTTTGGCCCGGAGTTTAAACGGCCGGATTGTGTTAATGGCAGAGCTAAAGTCGACAAAGAGGAGTCTCGCGTAGGTGTTCTTGTGCTCGAGATGTTCCAATAGCGTGTGGAGCACGATGGCGATGGCATCCTCAGTCGACCGGTTCCGTCTGTATGCAAATTGGTGTGGGTCAAGTGATGGTGATATTGCGCTTTTAATGTGAGTGGTGACCAGCCTTTCAAGGCACTTGGCAGGAATGGAGGTGAGTGCCACCGGTCTATAGTCACTTAGATAAGTGGCATTTGACTGCTTGGGGACTGGGACTATTGTGGCTGCCTTAAAGCAGGCAGGGACCCATGAAGTGGACAGCGATGTATTGTAGATGACGGTAAAAACGTCAGTTAGCTCCGCAGCACAGTCTCTCAGCACTTGGCCCAGCACACCGTCCGGTCTGGCTGCTTTCCTGGTGTTGATGCCGCAGAGGACCCGTCTTACCTCATGAGTGCTCAGGACTGGGGCAGGATCAGTGGAGGGGAGGAGGGGCAACACAGGATCTGTGTTGTCCCTGTCATAGCGGGCATAAAAGAGGTTGAAATCCTCAGCCAAGGTGGAATCAGCTGAGGGAGATGTTGATTTGGTCTTATAGTCCGTGATGGCCCTGATGCCATCCCATACCTGCCTGGGGTTTGCAGAGTTATTAAAACAGGCTTCAATACGCCTCTGGTGGTGTTGTTTGGTAGTATTGATTCCTTTCCTTAATGCAGCCCTGGCTCTGCTGTATAAATCAGGGTCCCTAAAACCCAGCGCTCTATCCCTAGCTCGGATCAGTTGTTCAACTCTGTGTGTCATCCAAGGTTTCCTGTTGAGATACACACGGAAATGTTTCCAAGACGTAACATTATCCACACAGAAGTTAATGTAACTCAGGACAGTGGTGGTATATTCATCCAATGATTCACGAGTGTCCGTGCCTTGCCCCTTGAAAACATCCCAGTCTGTGTGGTGGAAACAGTCCCGTAATATTGGGATGGCGTCCTCTGGCCACATTCTCACGGTCTTGGTTGTAATCCCAGCGCTCTTGATCTTGGGTGTATACCGTGAGTGTAGCAGCAGGGAGAGATGGTCTGACAGACCCGGGTGGGGGTAGGCCTGGGCCCTGTATGCTTCTGCTACGTTAGTATACACCTGGTCCAGCGTTTTATCTCCCCTAGTAGCACATTTCACATTGCGATGGAATTTGTGAAGTACAGTTTTTAAGTCAGCATGGTTAAAATCCCCAGCTGCAACAAAAACACTGTCCGGGTGTGCTACCAAGCTGTTATTAATGCTGTTGTGAACCTGTGCAGGCGCTAGCTTAGCATTAGCGTCCGGTGGAATGTAAACGGCACAGATGTAAACAGCAGTGAATTCCCTCGGGAGATAAAACGGCCTGCACTTCAGCAGCATGAGTTCCACCTCCGGACTGCTCAGTCTGTTCATGACGGTGACATTTGTGCACCAAAAGTTGTTGATGTAGATGCAGAGTCCCCTGCCGATCTTCTTACCAGAGTCCGCTGTCGGCTCAGTAGGCGGTGCTTCCCGCTAGCTCGATAGCAGCGTCCGGAGTGGTGCTGTTCAGCCAGGTTTCGGTGGAAATCATGCAGCAACAGTTGTAAATAGTCCTCTTTGCTGCTATATGTAACCGGATCTCATCCATCTTGCTGCGGATCGACCGGGCGTTTGAGAGAAAGATTGTAGGAAGCAGTGGTTTGAACGGATTAGCCTTTAGCCTGGTCCATACGCCAGCCTGCTTGTCCCTCTTCTGCCGCCGCTCACAGCGCCTCCTTTGTCGGCCTGCTCCTGCGGGGGGCCCGGTAGGTGATCTGGTGATCTCAAGAGGAATGAAGTACTCGGCTAACAGGTGGTGTACTCCAGTACTCAGGTACAAGAGTTCAAAACGGCTGTACTGAAGTGCCGCTGTACTGAAAATGTGCGAGGTGATACACAGTACCACCAAAAAAGTGAAAAAACCATGCCCGTTGTAGGAGCTCCTGGCCGCTGCGACTGTGCGCGCCGCCATCTTTGTCTTTGTGTGTGTGTGTGTGTGTGTGTGTGTGTTTTGGGGACTCTATGCAGGAATAATTAGTAGATTTGCTAGTACATCAGCTCATGTTGGAGACACACATGGGTTGTACTCCATATAAGATCACAGTGCACTTCATGTTTCAGTCACGCTCATGACGTGACACCATCACAAGCTGCTCAGAAATCTGTTCTGCGAATAGAGGTCACAGGGTGTAATTGTTTTATCAAAAAGTAGTTACAGCATCCACTGCTTTGACCTCTTAAAGGGATAGTTCACCCAAAAATTAAAATTATGCCATGATATACGCACCCTCAAGCCATCATAGGTGTATATGAATATACTGTATTCTTTTCGACTAACACAATCGGAGATATATTTCAAAATATCCTTTAAAATGGGAGTGAATAGGGCGAGACTTTGAAGCCCAGAAAAATGCACCCATCCATCATAAAAGTAATCCATACGTCTCTAGGGTATATAATAAAGGCCTTCTGAAGCGAAGTGATGCATTTGTGTAAGAAAAAAAAAACATATTTAAAACTTTATTAGCTATAATAACTAGCTTTCGGCAGATGACCATACGCTCAATGCGCAAGTCAACCTGCGCCACAAGAGTAACCTCTGACGCAATGCAAGACGTAGGATGTAGGAGTATCGTAAGCTTATTGGGCTGTGCAACAAACTCAAGCTCCTCCGACATTTCTCTTTAAAAATTCTAGTTTTACACTTCTAATTCTTGACCAGTGTTTTGTTTTGCTCTTTCCTCTGCGCTTCCGCATTCGTCATTGAGCCATGCGTCGAGTCAGGGGTTACTCTTCCGCCGCAAATTGCTGCGTACGGCCGACTGCCGTTACTATATATTATATAATAAAGTTTTAAATATGGATTTTTTTTTTTTACAAAAATCCATCGCTTCATTTCAGAAGGCCTTTATTAACCCCCTGGAGCCGCATGGACCATTTTTTATGATTGATGGATGCATTTTTTTAGGATTCAAAATCCCGCCCCCCATTCACTACCATTGTAAAGCTTGGAAGAGTCAGGATATTTTTAAATATAACTCCAATTGTGTTCGTCTTGGATGGCTTGAGGGTGAGTTAATTTTCATTTTTGGGTCTCTTTAAGCCCAAAGTATACTTCTGCCGCCCACATTCCACAGTCTGCGCACTCCACGTGACATAATTTTCGTCCGTTTTCATCACCAGGAGGGTCCACAGATGTCCGCATACACAGTATGTGTACAGACCACATGTAGTGTAGACGGTCACATACAACAGCAGATGTACAGTACGAGTGACTTGAGCTCTTGAAAACAAAGTCCACTAGATGCTAATGCGCTGAATGTGTCTTTCAACACTCAAAGCCAAAGGAGAACACTTTGAAAGGCTTGCATACCCAGATGTGCACTAGATGGAGCAGAAAGCAGAAAATGAAGTATACCAAGCCTTTACTGTCCTCTCTGACCTTTGACCCTGCAGCTTGTTGAGTGTCTCTGAAGATCTGTTAAATAAGTTTCATGTGTGTCTCAGATTCATTGCTACATTCATGTCATTATGATTCAGATCAGGTCATTTTCCTTTTGGACGCTCACTGATTTTGATTTCGTCTGTGTTTGCAAAGCAGAAATCGAGTGATTGTTTGGGGTGTTGTGTGTTTGGGTCTGAGAGTTCAGCTTCTCCCTCAATAGGCCCAATTTATGTTTTAATTACTGGGATTCACCCAGCCGGAGTTCACATTCACACACACACGCACACATGCATGCACACGCACACAAACACAAACACACACACACTGGTTGTTTCTGTATTAATTAATTATAATGTGGTCTAAGCATTCTTCCTGTTGGATGAGATGAGCTGTTTAATACCTGCCATACGGACTTTATTAATGAGGCTTTAATCTGACCAGCACTTTTGTGATGCTGTGCTCATAAATATCATTGACAGCTGTGATTAGACCTCATCCATACCGCCCATAACTCTCAGTGCAATTAACAGAGTGTTTGTGTGTGTGTGTGTGTGTGTGTGTGTGTGTGTGTGTATGTGTGTGTGCGTGTGCACTTGCTTTCTATTTTGCTGCATGGTATTTACATTTACATTTATGAATTTGGTAGATGCTTTTACATTTTACAAGCGACTTACATTGCAACAATTACTATTGTACTATTGTTGCAATCTCTCTCTCTCTCTCTCTCTCTCTCTCTCTCTCTCTCTCTCTCTCTCTCTATATATATATATATATATATATATATATATATATATATTTTTTTTTTTTTTTTTTTTTAGCACTTTGTTTCAGAGCTCAGGTCAAACTGAGGTCTTTGAGAAGATGAGGGTCTGGTTTGAATCTATGTCGTGGGATCAAACAACGTCTGCCGTTATCTTGGTGGGGCTGTTGATTTGGGGTTTCTGTGGAATTTTGTTTGAACGGAATCATCTCTGTTCGATCTGCTCAGTTCTTGCACCTTTTATTACAATAATAGTATATTATCTGCAAGTACAGTTTTTTATTTACTTTTAAGATTTGAAGTACACTACTAAAGCACATTCAATGCAATTAAGTGCACCCCTTTTTAACAAGGCTATTTCTGAAGTACGTTTGAATTGATGAGTCAAAGGCAGACATGACGTTAGAGCTGAGGTAAATATCTCAATTCCCTCTGGTTTTGGAAACTGTTTATTGTTAAGAATCGGTTCGTCTGTTTGTTGTACTGTAGCTTCTTTGTTGAATTTCTCTGTTATACTGATGTCCAGAGTCTATCCGGCACTCACACAACCAGTTCCTTCCCCAGCATTAGAATACATTTCTCTATCTTTCCATCATCTTTGGGTTTCGATCATGTGTCATTGTGGGTCTGAAAGCTGTCAGTGGCGGGCTGTCTAGTGCTGGGAGACTGTCTCTCTTTTCCATTTCTTTCTTCACAACGAAAAGTGACTGTCTCTCGTTATGCATGGTGATCCCGTCTCCTCAACCACTGCTGCTGTCACTGTACCAACTGTCAATCAATCGCACCTACAGCTGGAAAGAGCAAGATACAATAATGACAAAAACCCAAAGATATTTTCTGCAGTATAGATACTCTAGATATTTGAGCTCAGATAAGTGTTTTACTAGTTTGTCTTTGAACTTCCATTTTTTGCGGTAGCTCTGTATATTTCTGTGGCATTGCTGTTGAACAGTAATTAGCTGGTGAAGAGGCTTTCTGTGTTTTTTATTTTATTTTATATATATATATATATATATATATATATTTATATATATATATATATATATATTTATATATATATATATATATATATATATATATATATATATATATATATATATATATATAAAATGAGCAGTTCATTCATAAATTCGTAAGATCTTACTTCATGCTGTGGAAATACAAACCGGAAGACAGAATACAACGAGCGCAGCGCTAAAAAGAGGAGAGGCTACATAAGGTCTATATGACATCACTAAAAATCCTCAACAATCCTAAACACCTGAAGCTTTCCCACTATTTTCAAATCTGTTTAAGGATAGTTGATGTAACACATCAAATCATTTTACTTTTATCAACATTATGATTACCCTATTTTGTTTGTTTGTTTTGTTACTTTTGTATGATAAATAGTTTTGATACAGTGTTGGGTTACCACTTGTCCAATGTACTTCTGGAGGCCCAGAAGCAAAACTAGATTACAATCAAAGAACAACCTTATTATTATTTTTTTCAGTTAGTCACATTTAGCATCACTAATATTTTGTAAATGTCATTAGCATTAGCTTAATCCAGAAATGGCTAATTAGCTTTAGTGTTGCAGAGACAGTTTATTTCTTAGCTATGCTGTCACACGTGTCTATTAATATTCTCTTTCATTAGATTAAATCTTCAGAATGATTTGCGTTTAGTTCAGTTGATTAATCTTTATGATTTAGACCAAACTGCTTCTCAGAAGAGTTAATTGGAAAGCTGCATGAATACAAGTCACTGTGGAGATTTATTGTCAACATATTTGTTATCGTCAAACATGTATTGTCCGTAAAAAATAGCAGTTGTTTTCTGAATCCATCAGTGACAGTCTTTAAATTAGACATTTGCTTAAGCTGATTTATATCAGATTTTGCAGTATTGTTGACTCTGTTTTTATTAAAAAAAAATCATCTTGCATATAATGACAAAATGCTTATTTAAACTTCAAAAATAGATTTTTAAATCGTAAAATGGTCTGTCCTGGAAATTTTTTATTCAACTTTAAGTAAACTTTGCTACTTTGTGTATAGATGTAATAGTTTTATAAAGGACCCTAAATCAGACCTAAAATGATGTAATACCTAATTATTTTTGACACAAATTATGATTGACCCACTGCTGTTATATTAATTATTTTAAGAAAAGAGCTAGCATTTGGAAAATACAGTTGTTGAACATTACTTTCTGTCACAGAGTCTGTCACCTCAGCACAAGATCTTCCAGCTCCACCCACTCGTTGCCAATCACCCGAATTCTAAGACGTCATAGACCAGGAAACTATAAAGCACACCTGAAAACAGACTAGCTTCTGATAGGCCGAAGCAAGTCGATCACAGGCATGCAGGGAGTATAGCAGGGTGACACAGCGTATCGTTCCCTCTTCAGAGAACCAGGGCTACATACGTAACCTGAGACATTCCCTCTCAAGGGAACTCAAGCTGCGTGGAGATGCTGTGGGAACACTATACCCACAACGGCATAATAGCAAATGCCTGTTCTGTGTGAAATCATTGCGCACACTAAGAAGCAAGCACCCTAGACCCTGGAGTGGAGCCTAGATCCAAGTCATAAAATTTAACAAATGTATGTGGTGAGGACCAGCCTGATGCATCACAGATGTCATGAAGTGAAACCCTCGATAATAAAGCCTTTGAGGCAGCCATACTCCTGGTAGAATGGGCCTGGACAGCCAAAGGTGAAGGCTGACCAGCTGCTTCATAAGCAAGTGAGATAGCCTTGACTACCCACTTGCTCATCCTCTGCTTGGATGCAGGGTAACCTTTTCTTGGTTTTCTTGGTCTTACCTGAAACAGATGAATAGTTGATCCGATTTATGCCACAGGGCAGCTCTGTGTACGTAGGCATCCAAAGCCCGCACAGGGCACAGCAGATTAAGCTTTTCCTGATCTGGTGTATTAAAAGGTGGAGGACAGAAGGCCTGCAGCACTATCAGGCCCACAAAATTAGTAGGGACCTTAGGAATATAACCCGGCCTAGGGTGAAGAAAGGCTTTCACCATACCAGGTGCAAATTCTAGACATGAATGAGCAACCGACAAGGCTCGTAAATCTCCAATTCTCTTAATAGAAGAAATAGCAAAAAGAAACAAAGTTTTTAGTGTAAAGAACTTTTCTGAAACCTCTTCAATGGGCTTGAAGGGAGCAAAAGCCAACCCTTCCAATACAACGGCCAAATCCCAAGCTTGTGCTCTAGTGCACAGTGCAGGCCACAGCCTCAGGGTGCCACGAAGAAAACGAGAAATAAGAGGATATTTCCCCAATGATGCACCACCCAGAGGAGTGTGGTAAGCAGATATAGCCGCCACATTCACCTTTAAGGTGGAAGTAGATAACCCTGCAGAGAAATGTTCTTACAGATAATCAAGTACTGTACCAACAGGGCAGTTAACAGGATTCAGTTGGCGTTCTCTGCACCAAGCAGAGAACAGTTTCCATTTCAGTGCATACAGTCTTCTCGGAGTATGGTCTCCACGACTTCGGTCGAGAGACCTGATTCTATGAGCTGGGCCCCCTCAGGGGCCAAGCCCACAGTTTCCACAGAATCGAAGTAATACGTGCAGGTGCCAATTGTGCCCGCATCGTTGTCAAATCCCATACCACACCTAGAAACGTGGTCCTCTGAGATGGGAGGAGCACATTCTTTCTTGGCGTTGAGCCTCAACCCCAGCATTTTTATGTGGGACAGAACGACATCTCGATGCCAAACCGTCATCTGCTTGAACTGAGCTAAAATCAACCAACCGTCGATGTAATTCAACACGCAGATGCCCTGTAATATCAGGAGAGCCAGAGCTGCATCTACGCATTTTGTGAAAGTGTGGGATGATAAACCTAGGCCGAATGGAAGAACCCGATATTGGTACTCTATGCCCCGAAAGTGAACCTCAGGAACTTCCTGTGGATACAGGATGGATGGATACATGGAAGTAAGTGTCATTCAAGTCTATCGTGACAAACCAGTCCTCGGACTGAATCTGTGACACAATCTGTTTGAGTGTAAGCATCTTGAACTTGAGTTTCTGAACCATGCGGTTTAGTTGGCACAGATCTAGAATAGGATGCAACCCCCCATCCTTTTTTGGAACAATGAAGTACCGGTTGTAAAATCCTGACTCCCTGCTGGGAGAAGGAACCCTTTCTATAGCCCCCATTCGTAGAAGAGTCTGTACTTCCTGCTCCATAACCAGAGCCTGCTCGGGGTCCACCACCGTTGGGAGGACCCCTAGAAATCTGGGCAGACGAGAACTGAACTGAATTATGTAACCCTTTTCTATTTTATGCAGGACCCAATGAGATATATTGGCAGTAGCTTCCACGCTGCCAGAAAATCTACAAAGGGAACCAGTCTCTCGAGACTGGCCGCTGGATTTGGTCGAAAAGTCACTTCGAACTGACTGCTTTACGATCCTCCTCGGAGGATGCTGGGGATGCTGACACTTCGGTGCCCTGAAACAGCGAACTGGCAGGGAACAACCGAACTGGCAGCGCTGCGACCCTCCTTAGTGAGTCACCCCCCAGAGGATGCCGAGGAGAAACAGGCACCCATCTCTCCCCGGAGGGGACCACCCTCAGAAGTCTGATGGCCTTGGCTTCAGGACGACTTCTTAGTCGAAGCCTTTTTTAGAGACGATGATAGTCCTCAGATCTTGCCTGACCCTAACTTGCTTTGACTGCCACCACCGCCCCGGCCCCCCTGATTATGGAGGAGCCCGAGTGGCGATGCTTTGTTTTTGTTGCACTCTGTGCTGTGATGAGCTCGTAGACGGCTGAAAGTGCTCCCGCTAAGCATCTGTTGCGCGACGCAATTCTCGAATTGCATTAGTGCTGACTTCCTCACAATCATCCATGTCCCTAAGCAGATCAGCCTGGTATGCCTGCAAAATTGACATGGTATGCAAGCATGCCGCAGCCCGACCCGCTGCCGAATCTGCTTTACCCACCAGCGCCGACGTGGATTTTAGTGGCTTGGTGGGTAGTGTCAGGGCTTTTAATGACAATGCTGAATCAGGAGAGAGATAGCTTGGGAGCGTGTCTTCAGCCTTAGGCATCGTCACATAACCTTCATTTTTAATACCAATAGCATTGCTGTAATTTGATGTTTGTTGATTAAAAACATGATATGAGACCGGTTTCTTCCACTGAGGTGTCGAGGTCGGGAAAAAACGGCAAGCCCTGACGAGGAGGCTGTGATCTAGATGGTAGGTATCTTTCATCTAGCAAACTTTTCTTTTTATAATCATCATGTTTCTCGGCTGGCCAATCTATATTTAATTTAGCCACAGCATGAGTCACAACCTCAATAAGCTCCTCATCAACAGAGGTATGAGATGGCGAATTATCATAATCCCCTGCATCAATGCTGACGACATCCAATTCCTCAGAACTGGACAATCGCAGCACTGGTGCCTCATCCTGGTGAGTAGAAACCGCAGCGCATGCTTCTCCCTGAGATGAGGCACTGGATCTGTCAGGTGAAGGCTGAGAAGTCCTCACGGACAGCTTCTCTCAATGCTCACCGAAGTCAAAAAGTCCACAAATATTAGTGTACTTATTTACTAGTAAGACAACAGTGTCAGTAAAGAACTTAACATGAAATATAGGAGTGTTGTGTGTATCATGTATGTCCACAGTTAGACATTTACCACAAAGTCAGAAATGCTCATAGATTAAGAAACACCCAAATATACATTTTAACTCTTTCCCCGCCATTGAGGACATTTCCTCCATTTATGAGACAACGCTTCCCCGCCATTGACTGAAATTTCTGGCTTTCCGTGTTTTCATTTTTATATACGGACTTATAATCTCCTTATCAAAACAGGCGAAAAAGAAGCAGAAACAAGCAATCTCATATGTAAGCAGATGCATATTTAAAATAATGAGATCATCAACATTAAACATCATATAAATCAAAACTGCCTTATGTCACCGAATGAAATGTCGATCCAGGATGAGGTATAGGACTTAGTAACCTTAAGCCCTATTCAGATGGGATTAGTTTAACATGGAGAGGTGGGGTAAAGTAATTATTACCAGAGCTTCTCAGTGATTTTAGTCCCGTCCGAATCTGCCATTTCAGTAATCATTACGGACAATGTCAGTAAATATTACGGTGACTTAAACCTTCAGTAAAAAGGTCTGGAAAAATTACCTCAGATAATACAAATCCTGTGCCAATAGACCCGCTGTAAATATGTACGCAGGGATTAAAGTGAAAAAAATTCTTCTGACTGAATTTTTTTTTTTAGGCCAAGTCATATTCCTTTAACTTTTTAAATAGTCGAGACCAATAGCGTTTTAAGGGGAGACGTTTTAAACCGCTTTAATATTGCCAGTAGGCGTATTTTAAAAGCTATATTTTAATCTATGAAAACCAGGCATTGAACATACTAATATAATTAATAATTTGCATATATATATATATATATATATATATATATATATATATATATATATATATATATATATATATATATATATGCAAATTATAACACGTTTACACAAAATTTGTTAACACACAAGTAAGTTACTTTTCCCCTTTACTTAACATAAATTGTAAGAATATGATAGTAAAGTAAAGACTAGTACTAATAAATACAGTGCTATGCATAAGTTTAGACACCCATGCTAAAGTTGACTAAAAAGAGGAATAAAAAATCATCTTTTGGAAATTGAACTTAAAGGTATAGCGGAGGATCTTTCCGAATTTTAGATAAGTCCCACCCTCTCCACTTTTTGAAAAGTTTGATTGATTCACCAGAATGATTGACAATTAGGAGGACCAATAGTATAGGGTATCCACCCGGAAGTAAAAAGATCCTCTGCTATACCTTTAATGCCTTAATTTAAAAAATTAGGAAAAATCCAACCTTTAAGGACACCAATTTTCTTTGTGAATGAATAATGTATCGTAAATAAATAAATGTTCTTCCTTAAAATACAGGGTGCATAAGTTTGGACACCCCTATGTTAAATTCCCATAGAGGCAGGCAGATTTTTATTTTTAAGTATTTTTTTTATTATTTTTTTTAGGATACTATGAATCCTGATAAAGTTCCCTTGGCCTTTGGAATTAAAATAGCCCCACATCATCACATAGCATTCACCATACCTAGAGATACTTTCCATAAGATCATCTCTCAATGCAAATCAAACTAGCTATTAGGCTAACTGAAATACAACCATGCCAATCTCTAGGTATGGTGAAGGCTATGTGATGATGTGGGGCTATTTTAATTCCAAAGGCCAAGGGAACTTTATCAGGATGCATAGTATCCTGGATCCATGAAGTAACTGGCCTTTAAAAATAAAAATCTGCCTGCCTTTATGGGAATTTAACATAGGGGTGTCCAAACTTATGCACCCTGTATTTTAAGGAAGAACATTTATTTATTTACGATACATTATTTATTCACAAAGAAAATTGGTGTCCTTTAAGGTTGGATTTTTCCTAATTTTTCAAATTAAGGCATTAAGTTCAGTTTCCAAAAGATGATTTTTTATTCCTCTTTTTAGTATGGGTGTCTAAACTTATGCATAGCACTGTAAACATTAGGCCTGGGCTAAAGCTATTAAATAGCAGTCCCAAACTAGTTTTTGTTAATACAATGTTGGTATGAGCCACTAAAGTCATTTAAAAATATAAAAAATAACACAAAGAAAAATAGTGGCATTTTGGGGTTATATGGAAACGACAGTTACCGTGAATACACAATATTAACAATAACTGTTAATGAAACATGGAAACTGGTGAATAGAATGAGAATCATACCTGCATTACTTTTATTTCGTGTAATTTACAACGTAACGGCGTTGCATGCTCGTAGTTTCTTTTGCACTTGATCAGTGAAGCAATACAGCGCGCGCCGCTGAATTTGCGCGTGCAATTGAGTGTGCGCTACGAGAACAGGATAACGACTGACAGGACAAGAAAGTCTGTTTTTCTGAGGTGAAAAACTTTATTTCAGCGTACACTTATGTCACTGCCTGCCTGGTAGTTCCTATTGTGCTGGGTTTTCTGAAGTAGTCATGATTCGCCTCTCATAACCAGTGGCGGACTGGCACCAAAAAGAGGCCCTGGCAATTTTAGCAGAGAGGCCACATTTGTCTTCTCACGTCATCTGCAAGTTGCAACCAACAAAGAAACATAACATTACACAAACAACACACTCCAATAATAGCTTAACCAAGACATGAAAAATAAATGTTTTACCTTCATGTGGTTACAGTAGCAGGTTGCACAATAATTTGCTTTTCTCTGCCACTCTGTCAATCACATCATGCATCTATCTCACAATAGAGAGATTACATACATTTAGGCTATTTGTCCTTCACAGGAAAAATAGAAATAAAAAGTCATTATTATTATTATTATTATTATTTAGTTCATAGGGCTTATTTTTCAGAGATAGGCCGTGGTGTTTGTTTGTTTGCTTTTTTCCTTGTTTTTTTTTTGGCTGCCTGCAGCTCCGCTTAATTTATTATTATTTTATTCATATTTACATTTACATTTATGCATTTGGCAGACGCTTTTATCCAAAGCGACTTACATTGCATTCAACATACACATTTTTACATTATGTCAGTTTATAAGTAATCCCATAATTGCCTGGGATGCATCAGATGGAGGGAGAACATACAAAGGAGGAGTGTTCTTTAGGGTCTTTATTACGCCAACAACAGACTGGCACTGTCTAGCACAAATAACTACAAACAACTGTACTTGTACTTGCCGTTGTTGACGTTTCCATTTTTCCCCATCTGTCCCAATAATATCTGTCTGCAGAGCCGCAGAGCCACAGTTTCACCACATCAGTTTTACCCGCGCATGCGCAATTTCAGGTTGTAATTCAAGCACTATAAATAGTCATTTATATGCAAAATTGTCTATAAAACACAACCGGTCTTCCGACCTTTTACTATATGCGCGAGGGAGAGAGAGCAATACAGCGCTCGTGTTGTTTGAAGGCGGTGAGAGTGAACGGGTTGCGCGCGCGCGTCCGGGGCGCTATATTTTTTTCCCCAGGATGGTAGGGGAAGACTCATGAATATTCATTAGGGAAGTCATCCCTGATTGGCCTTAACTGCCGCGTGTCGACCAATCGGTGATGGTAAATGATACCTCGTGCCAAACCCAGACCAATCACTGTTCCATTCACGCCCTCCTCCCCTTCCCTTCTGTTCTCTGTGTTGTGTGCCTTGTGTGTGATGAAGGTGCTACTGGCAAATGTAACGCAAGTAACCAGCTCGGGAAAACTGTAATAATATTACCATTTTCAGACGAGTAATGCCTTACACTACCAGTTACTGAAAAAAAGTAATATTATTACAGTTATTACTTTGTAACGCGTTACACCCAACACTGTTTATTTAGCCTTTTTATATGGTTGTGATGAGCGCCGAGCGAGCCGCTGGCTGTGCTGCCGGTTGCGGGCGGCCAATCCGCCAAAAGGCGGCCGCATCTCCGCTTTATTTATTTATTTAGCCTTTTTATATGGTTGTGCGCCACAAGTTGTGATGAGCGGCGAGCGAGCCGCTGGTGGTGCTGCCGCTTGCAGCCATTGCGCCAATAGGCGGCCGCTTCCTCGCTTTATTTAGCCTATTTATTTGTTTGTGATGCGGCCACAAAAAGTGATGAGACCAGGCGGCCGCAGTGGCATTTGCCCACATTGCCCAATGGCCAGTCCGTCACTGCTCATAACATAACATGCTCTAAACACGCACGCAGTGTGGAAAAGGAGGAGCGGAGGCGCGGGGAGCAAGGATCACAGCGCAAATTTGAACTATATCGATGTGATATGGTCTAATTCCATATCGCATTTAAAAAATATATCGATATATTTTTTATATCTATATCGCCCAGCCCTACCTGCATTATAAGTGTGTCACTGAAATATAGTTCTACCTCAGCGCTCAGCTGTAGCCTGACATGCACTTTCCGTGAGCGGTAATTGAAAACCCGGAGTGGACTATGAGCGGAGTGATTACAGAGTGCTTAGAGTGGAGAGAGGAACATGCTTTTGCTCCACTCCAGGCTTTGATCACATCCCCCTCAGCAGGGTGAATACACCTCGTCTTTCCTTAATTTAAGACCTATTCAAACTAAAATTAAGATATTTATTACACTATTTGAGAAATTAAAGCCTATTTACGGCCTTAAAATTATGAAAAGTGAATTTAAGACTGGACTTCCACAGACTGGAACCCGCAATGACGGAAATCCGTCATGGACTTGCTGCAATTAACGGAAATCCGTCGTAGCGACGGAGAACTTTAATCCCTGTGTACGTAAATATTCCGTCATTTCCTGTTTAAAAGTAGTTTTCTGTAGTTTTCAGTTTTTAAGTATGGAGGCACTTGATAAAGCATTCAGTTGCGTTCTAGGAGGTGGGACAAGTCTGTGGCAAAACTCAAGTGTTTTCCACATACCATTCAGATAAAAAGAAAGTCGAAAGCACTTTTTAGAGGCACAAAACTTCTTTTAGCGTTAGATAAGTGCATATAACCAACATAATACAATCTGAATTTATTTAATACATCCGACCGGGCCTAACTGTTTTATACAAAATAAAGGTTATATTAATGTGTTTGCGCACATGATATCAGGAAGCAACGTAATACACACATGACGACAGGAAGGTGACGGCGGTGCGTAAATCGAGTTACCCCTCACACTTCTTCCAGTTTTACTGAGATTTCTTATCCCGTGCGAATTGGCCATTATTATTACAGACGTCCTGTGGTAAAATTACATTACCCCACCTCTTCATGTTAAACTAGTCCCATCCGAATAGGGCTTTAGCAAAAGTTGATGTACTCGATCTACTCCATCTATGTTTTGATCATCGTTCTGAATCCGATCTGGATGTAGTCTTTGATAAAAATGCAATTTTCTCAGCTTTTTGCTCAAAATGTTGCTGTTTTTATGAAACTTACCCACATTCAAATGTTGATAAAAAAAGAATACATTAAGCTGGAATAAAATGGGATTTTTGTAAATTAAAAATAGGTTCTGTTCTTTTTGATATATTGCATGTTCAGATATTCATACAACAAAATATTCTGGGGGAAATTAAAATTTAGTGAAAATTATCAAAAATGCTTGCGGTGGCTGGCAACTTTAAAAAAAAAAAAAAAAAAACGCTGATGGGGTTAGAGTTAAACATATATGAATTAATTCATGTTTTATTAATTACATAAAACATCATGTCTTGGCTCTTCAATGCCAGTGTATCATG
Organism: Scardinius erythrophthalmus; assembly: GCF_964197995.2. Classification (NCBI taxonomy): domain Eukaryota; kingdom Metazoa; phylum Chordata; class Actinopteri; order Cypriniformes; family Leuciscidae; genus Scardinius; species Scardinius erythrophthalmus. The sequence continues at coordinate 15,995,451 of NC_138222.1, read as the reverse complement.
TAAAATGGCATGCTGCATCGTGGGAAAGGACATTTGATATCACGGTGCAGGATCAAGCGTGAGACTTCTGTCCATTGAGGTGTCAGTTTCTTGAAAAATCCAATGGTGGTGCTCACGCTTGTCGCCGAAGGCTTTTCCCCGACTGAGGCAACAAGCCAACCATCAACAGCACCAACACGCCACTCATCCTGAGACGTGGATCCAGGTGGGGCTTAATCTGACAGTAATGTCTGCCTTCATATTGATATGTAAGTATGAAGTCAAGTCATATGAAGTATGAAGTCAAGTTTTGAAAATGAATTTTAGATCTATAGAGTGCCAGCTTTCTGATCTCAGGTCAGATTTTCTTTTATAAGGTTGCACACTAGAGCCTGCGGACGAAGGCGTTTATGAATCATGCACAACCAGAGAAATTAATGACCCTTCGTGAGCACATCCGTGAGGCTTTATGACACCCTATGAACAGCTTGAAGCGGTGCGCTTGAAGAAACGGAAAATCAGTATTAAAGGTGCTGGAAGTGATGCTAGATGGGTCATTCCTTTAAGCCTTAAAAACATGCCATATTGAGAATAGAGTGCATTAGTGCCGCCCTCTTTTTCAGCAGCTTTTCTGGGAGCCTATTCATTTCCCTCATAGGGATTATAAAAAAGAGTTTTTTTTTTTAAGTATTATAAGCAATGAACCAAGACAACCAGCTACAACCAGTACACCACAATTTAATTAAAAAAAAAGATTATATAAAATGGTAAAAAAAAAACAAATAACGATTCACCATGCCTACACACACACACACACACACACCCACACACACACACACACACACACACACACACAAGTTTATATATATATATATATATATATATATATATATATATATATATATATATATATATATATATACAAATATTAAAGTATTTTGAGAGCATAGTGAAACCGAATTGAATGTCATTTGCAGTGCTTCATGTGAGTGGGCGGAGCCAAATAGCTCTTTTGGCACAATTTCAGACTCTCTAATTGATGGAATTTTCTAAACAGAATCATGGATAATGTAGTTTTTAATCACAAATTCTGCTGTTAAAGTGAGTAGTGTGTCAAAACGACAGAGCGGCACATGCCAAAAGTGTGTATTACGATATTTTTATCTAGAGTCAAATCAATTATAATAGCCTGATAAAACATCTGATCTTTCCTTTATATAATCATATCCAGTTGGGAAAAATATTTACTTTTTTGGTAAATATTGGTAAAAATTCTTAGACATCACTGCTTTGGCTATAGGGGCCCAATATCCTCATCTTTGATGACTTGATGAGGCATCGATTAACATCCTCATTGCTCAAAGCAGGTCTGTCTTTAATGTTTTAAAAGTTATTATTAAAAGTCAGTTTCCCTATGGAAAACATGAATGGAGTTTTTACTTCCAGAACCGACTGTTGCACTCTATATTGTTTCATATTTTAGCAATGTTCTCGTAAGTTATTTGGGCTTTGTATGTGGATTCTGGGTGAAAAGAGTCCTGCATCTTTGATTCTCTGTGATCTTGAGCTCTCTAGATATAACTTGGGTCCCTCCTACAACATAAATCTGTGGGAGTTTTCTCGTCCAGCAGGTGAAAAGGGTGCACATAATCACTTTAAGTAACAGCACGCCTCTCCTGAACGAGACACATGAATTCAGCTAAAAGCAATAATAATAGTGATTCCTGTCTTAGCAAACACCACTAATTAGTTCCCTTTTTTGAAGAAACACAGTAATGTGATGCGTTCCTCTGCGCTGATGGTGAGTAATCAGAGACTCGTCTTGGTGCCAGTGTGTCTGGGTCGTAATACCTGTTTTAACTGATCCACATTCAGCCGTTGAATCTTGGCTTAAAGTAGGGGTGTGCGAAATTGACAAAAACTTTAAATCTCTATAATTTCTGGGGAAATCTGGGATTTCTTGTTTTTGTTTTGTTGCTGGTATCTTGACTGGTTTAGGCCTGCCACAGACTGCTGACTCCTAAAGCTTTTCATATTCTTTATATTCTGTGAGGTGGTCAGTTCATAGCAGTGGCAGATGTTTGCCACTTTCAAATGATATTTACCTTTAGGACATTTTTTTTCTAACCTTATTAGATGCATGCATCATCTTTGTCAATTTCTTCCAGTTAATCAATACATTCAATTAGGACACTATAGTCACTCTGTTACTAATCAAATTAAATCAGTATCAACATAATCCATTTTTGCAATGCAGACGCAGCACAAAATCAGCGTTTAGATGTATTTACACTGAAGTTACACTGAAGTTGCATATATAATGCGATTAGATTAATGTTTAATGTTGAAAAAAAAATTCTTTATTTGAAACTAAATCCACGAGTAGATCACTGTTTTAAGTTCTTAAGTTCTATTAAATTCTACCAATTTGTTGAAAACGGCTGATTCATTCAGGAACAAAGCAAGTGACAGTCTTTATGAATAGCTTATTGAATCATTGTCCGAGAAAAAACAGAAACGAAACACCACTGTGTGTCACTTGGAGACGCACAACATTCTGTTATGGCTTCGTTTGGAACTATTTCCGTTTAGCGCAAAACGGACACTAGTGACAAAATTGTGTCTAAAATGTTACTCACAATAGTAACTTCTTGTGTATTGAACTGCTTATTGAACTATAAAGTTAGTATCACATTTGCAATCATGTTGATATTCAGGAAAAACAGCACACCTGCTCTTGCGATATTCTTTAAAGGGGTCATATAATGCCATTTTTGTACAAGCTAATATGATTCTTTAGGGTCTAAATTAAAAGTTTGTAATATACTTTAATTAAAAATTCTCATTAGTATTGTAAGAAAACACAAATTTTACCTGGTCAAAAACAGCTCTGTTTTCAGCACGCCGTTTCAGTGCATGTGTCTTTAAATGATGATGAGCTTTGCTGACCCCGCCCCTCTGTTCTGTGCGTACACCGTTTGTAACACAATAACCACGCGTTGTTCATTATAAACGTGGGATTATGAATGAGAACGTCGTACATAGAAAACATGCTGTAATGTACCCTGAGTGTAAACCTTAGATGCATTCATCGTGAAGCCTGCAGCAAGGTTTGCAAATTTCGCAAACATTAATATAAATACTAATATAAAGGTTAATAAAACATTACACTCACATCTTCTGGAGGTTCAGCAGTAACACGTTGGTACCGATCCGTTTTTTCTCGTTTGTGAAGCTGTCTGGTGTGAAATGATTCGCGTAAACATGAAAGCATGGACGATCGTGGGGAATCCCCGTGAGGGAATCCCCGCGTCAATCCTTTGGGCATATCGCTTCAAAAACAAAACTCAGCCACTGCATCTATAACGGCTCAGATTTAGGAACATCCAAATGACTGCTGTGTTCCTTATTACATCTAAGAAGAGAACACCACAATCGCGTAGACGCCATTCTACTCCAGCATATCAACAATGGCGGACTACTATGACGGCTGTCACAGCTCACTCAGGGCGGGTCTTGTGTTGCAACACAGCTGTCAATCACAATCGCGGGAGGGGCGTACGATCTTATGACGTCACAATATCGAACGGCTTGATTTCATAGATGGTCAAACATATAAGGAGATTAAAACAAAACCACTGGATGGATTTTAATCATGATAGGATGGTTGTGTACAGGCACTGCCAACAGACATTTCAGTGCAATCAACTTGTAAAAGTGCATGTACCATTATATGACCCCTTTAACCATATCCCCACTTACAAAAATAACATTGTTTTGCTAAAGTTCCCATTAAGTTATAAAAACTTTATTTCTTAATGTTTGCTGAACGTTTAAAACCTCCACATTTTTTCATGGTTTCAAAAGTTAAGGGAACATTCAATTATAATGTTGCAAACATTATAGGTACGTTTCAGAAAAACTTGATGAACTACTGTTCAACTAAAAAGTTTCAGGAAAATCAATCCATGCACAATGTGTAAATAATGTTTTTGTGCTAATGTTTTGAGAACATTGCTAAATACCAGATAACTTTGAAGGAACGTTCTGTAAATGTTAATGGAAAAATGTTTGTTCTTAACTTTGAGAGAACCTTGCCAGAACGTTATCAAAAGTTCTGAGAACATTATACATTATTTTGTAAAAAAAAAAAAAAAAATCTATGATTTTGTGGGTTCTCTTGTGCGCAAGTTCACACCAGCACCAGTTGCGAACAGCACGAGAGAACAAGGTCATGCTGACCAACCGTACCCGAGAACCGTGCTGATATATACGGCCTGCCTTTACAAACACGGCAATAAAGATCTGGGTGTTTGAATGAATCACGCAGTCAAACAACGCTTCATTACTGGAGCCATTAGTCTCCCGGAGGAGTCGATACTTCATGGCCACACATCAACCTTGGAGCTCTTGGGATCCAATGGGCAGGGTCAGAAATACGGCTGTACGCCCGCGCTGACCCAACACCATACCGACTGTTTCATCCACACCGTCGTACTGGCGAATTTGCAGGTATTCGTGCAACCATCCATCTATTTCTTTCAGGATAAAATGAATTCCCACAGATTCAAATTCACCGGCTCAGCTGTTGATTGAGCAGCCGGCATTTTTACAGCACATCCTCAACCTTCGGTAAACATCGCAGTAAATAAAAACAAACTGTGCCACACTGGAGCTTCTCTCCTTGGACTCAAAGCCAAGTTTTCGTATTGATGCCTCACCTCCATCCATCACCCCAACAGACGGCTCCTTTATTGACCTCAGAGAGCCACTGAATGACAGAGTCCATTCCTGATAGATAATATCACCGGCTGATAGATTCAAGCCAGCTCTCATTCATCAGAAAGGCCCTGCTGTATTAGTCGAGCGCTTCACCAAGCCAGATACGTGGTTAGTCCCAGATTCCCACTGTAAATCCAGTCACGTCCCGCATTCGATTACAGTCAGAGGAGAGGACGGCAGAGAAACCCCACTCGTGCGCAGTCGCTCTCAGATGGAGAGTCCGCCGGCAGACCAAATCCAGCTTGATCTCCTTCAGTCACTAAGTGAGGTGACTGGTCATGAGGTTTATGTGATGCTCTCTGTGTGTCTGAGAGTAGCTGTTTTCAGACGGAATTCATTTTCTAAACAAATGCCATTTCAGTTGGTGTTTGAGTTGGGATCAAGATCTCTGTATAGTTATAAGTGGATAAGGGCACTACAGAAGTCACTTTGAAATAAGTCCTGTATATGTGATTACAATGACACAACTTTAGGCAATGGAATTATCACGTTAACCGTCACCTGCTTTTTGATCGTAGATCTGAACTTAAAAGGCTGTAATTCATGAATCTGTTGGACTACAGACCTAAGGTTGGTCTCTTTTTAAAGAAGTGATAAAAGTGTAAACATGTTATATAAGTTTACTGTAAAGCAAATATACTGAATTAAACATTTAAATTGTTTACAAAATAGTTTGGAATAGTTTCATGGTCATACAATGTAGATAATCAAAATGATGCGTTAGGGGCTGCGTTTACTGATTTATTAAATCAGTAAACGCTGATTTAATAAATTAAACTCATCATTTAATCATAAAACACCACAAAACCTCTCACAATACAACTTTAACATAGTAGGATGTCCTGTTACTTCATCCTCTACAGTAAAAGACCTGGGTGTTATATTAGACTGCAACCCGTCTTTTGAAAATCATATTTCATATGTTACAAGAACAGCCTTTTTCCACCTTAGAAACATTGCTAAGCTACGTAATATGCTATCAGTTTCTGACGCAGAAAAGTTAGTTCATGCATTCATGACCTCGAGACTAGATTACTGTAATGCGTTATTAGCCGGTTGTCCTGCATCCTTAATAAACAAGCTACAGTTAGTCCAAAATGCCGCCGCTAGAGTTCTAACTAGATCAAGAAAATATGATCATATAACACCGATTTTATCATCCCTACATTGGTTACCTATAAAGTCCCGTATTAATTACAAGGTATTGCTACTGACTTATAAAGCCCTAAACGGCTTAGCTCCAGTCTATTTAACCGATCTTCTATCGCCCTATAATCCATCGCGCTCTTTAAGATCACTAAATTCGAGGCTTTTGGTCATACCTAGGATATCCAGATCCACCAAAGGAGGGAGAGCATTTTCACATTTAGCACCAAAACTCTGGAATAGTCTTCCGGATACTGTTCGTTGCTCAGACTCACTCTCCCAGTTTAAAACTAGATTAAAGACGCATCTCTTCAGCCAGGCATTCATATAATACTTTTAATCCTACAGTTAAATCCGACCTCTAGTTCATAAACGCCAGAGGAGAACTGGCCCCCGACTGAGCCCGGGTTCTCCCAAGGTTTTTTTTTCTCCATTAGGTCACCTGATGGAGTTTTTCGGTTCCTTGCCACTGTTGCCTTTGGCTTGCTCAGTTGGGGATATTTGGGGATATTTAATTGAATTAATCAATCAACGATACTATTGATCAGCATTACCGAACGTAGACGTTCCACTAGAAACAAACATTGATGTATTGTTCTAATTTATTACTGTGAAGCTGCTTTGATACAACCTGTGTTGTGAAAAGCGCTATATAAATAAACTTGACTTGACTTGACTTGACTTGACAATGTCCATTTTCAAAACGGTTTTACAGGATGAATTTTCAGTGCTTACATTTTTTAATGATGTGCTAGGGAAGTGATGGGGGAAAAAGACAATAAAGAAGCCTGCCAAGTGTCCCGCTACCTACAGTTTACAGGCTATGGTGAGTCATTTCGGATTCTTGCATTTACCTGACCACCTCATGGAAAACTAGTCCAAATAGCACTTATGAAAGGATAGGATTTGCTCTTGGACTTCCAATAAAAATGGAAAAAGTTTTTCCTCAAAAGATTTTTTCTCAAAACAAGGTTTCCATGAAAACACGACTAGGGCTGTGTCCATACAAAAATATTTGGAGATACTGTGATACTATTCATTTGGATCCTGAATTCTTCCATAACAATAATTCAGAAAATACTCCTATTCTTATTATACACAAGTTTGCTTCTTGAGTAAGATACTGATTATACAAAATAAAGTTTGTAGTGTTCTTTAGGGGTACCATTTCGTTACATTTTTATAAGTGGAAAAAGTGCAATGAATGTATTTCTGCAGGTTGTGACTTTGGCACCAAATTTTGAAGCAGTAATTAAACCAACATTTTCTAGTGGTTTAATAAGCGACGTATATCATATTGTCGGTAGTTGTTAATGGCAGTAACCTGATGCAGCTGATATGAATGAGATGTGCCCGTGATCTGGCAGTAGGACAGGTGAGGCTGAAAGCACATCTTCCCACCGAGCTGCACCCACAGATAGTCTGTTGTTTTCGCTGTGAGTTCTTGTGTCCCGAAGCGGTGGGCTGCACAGATTGTTTTTGGACGCTTCCAGGCGGGCGAGTTTTTGCAGAACACCTTCGCTGTGTGCTGGTGCCTGCGGGGCAGAGCTTCAGCTGTTGGAATGAGAAGTCCTTCAGTCTGTTAATGATGCATTGGAAACACTCTCTCTAACACACACACACACCGCTGCTGTCGAGCTCTTGAATGTGTGATTTGATAGCAGTATTTTTCTTGGATTAGAATCTTCGTATTAACTGGGTCAGGACTACCACTTGTCAGCTATCAGAACATATAAAAGTCTTGTTCAATAAAGCCACAAATTAACTCTGCTGCGCCCAACAGGCCACCAGTGGTACTGACATTCTAACACTGCAGTGTTAACCTCTTTGCTCTTTAAGCCACAGCTTATACTCTGTTTGGAATCACTCTTGTCCTGTTACAGCCGTCCAACTGTTACAGACTCATTATAATGATGATTATTGTGTGGAGCTTTGAGAGTCAGTTCATTTAGAGCTTCATTAGTTAATGACAATCTGTTTTTTTTTTTTTTTTTTTTTTAACAATCACAGTAAACATGATCTGAAATATGATGAATGATTTATAGTAGGTATTTTGTTCTTATAAATGATTTTTATAGTTTTATAAAGAGCAGTTGTCGTATCCTTTTTACTCAGTTTGAGAGGGTCTGACCCTCATAAATGGCCCCTATTGTGTCCACCTGAGGAGGTACAGTAACCATAGCAACAGTAGAAGGCTCCAATGCTTTCAGTTACGATCTGTATTGAACATATTGACACAACATAAGAACTATCATTATCTCTCTCTCTTTTTTAATGGATTTACATATGACAGAAATAAGTCTTTAAGAACGATTGCAGATGAAGATGACGTTTTTTTGTTGTTGAATGGGGCGAGGAAAGACCATTTGCCATCCTTTATTTAACCTCCTTTAAAAACTGAACTAACTAAATTGATTAGCAGTGTTTCTTTTAGAAATTCCTTTATTTAACTTTGTTTAATGAATGAATAAATAAATAAGCAGTATTCATTTAATACATTCCTTTATTTAACTTAAGCAGTTTTTCTTTAAAAAAAAATCATTTCAATCAATCAATCAATCAATCAATCAATCAATCAATCAATCAGTCAATCAATCATTGCTTACAATGCAGAGGAAGTAAAAAAATATATAATAAAAAAAAAAAAAAGTTTGGGTGTCTTAAAGTATGCCAAACAGTCTAATTATATCATATGCTTAGTACCAACACTTATATATATATATATATATATATATATATATATATACACACACAAAACTTTGGCTAATTATAAAAAAAAAATGTGCTTGATGCACGAAAAAGTCAATTTCGTTGCCCAATTATTACAGCCATAAATTATATTATTTAACCGCCCTTGTCCAGTAAACAGTTCATCAGAGAAGAGATGCTGCTACAAGATGGAGGGGAAGTTATTTTGATTAAAGTTTTTGAGGCACATGATTTTTATTTATTTATAGTTTATTTATATATTTGTGAAATAATGATATACCCTACATGGATAAATTATTTATAATAAACACTGCGGTATCAAATAAAAAATAATAAAATACTTTTTTTTTTTTTTATCAAGTATTGTCTTCAATATGATTTCATGGTGACTTTAATGCTTCGCTCGTGGCGGGCGGGTGACGTTCGTGGCTTCGCTCGGTGCGGGCGGGTGACGTCACTCCCTGCTCCGTCCCTCTCCAGTGCTGCTCGGGCTCGAGCGCGCAGTCTCGCCGCACGCGCCTTTCGGACGGCACGCGCTCTCTCCTTCTCCCCGCGCGCTCCGCGATGATCTGCTCGCACTTCTCCGATCACAGCCGACGCGCGTCACAAGCGCTGTGAGGAGCTCGTATAGGAGAACCATATACTTGTATGTGTGATAAACTCCGTGGCGCGCGGAAGAACTGACAGAAAAGACCAAAAAGAGAAACGTTCGTGCTCTGTTCAAATGCGCAGCGTCGTTTGGATTATCACTGGATGTGAGTAAACTCTTTTCAACTGAACTCCCACAACACCATGATGAGGAAGATGATGGTGAGCAGGTGAGACATTTAACGCGTTCTCAACTGATTTGGGGCTTTTTGCAACATTACAAATCACAACAGAAGTGTGTGTGTGTGTGTGTGTGTGTGTGTGTGTGTGTGTGTGTGTGAGACTAACGTTACATGTGCGTATAACAGTATATAATGATATAACAGTAAAGTGTTAATGACAGTGTGAGAGTATATATGAGGCATTTAAGAGGTTGATGTCACATAAGTAGTGAATGAGATGATTCTCTGTGCTCTTAAATACTATAAGACAGTACATGGCATTATATTAAGCATGTCTGTGAGAGATATATATATATATATATATATAGTAAAGCCTCCTGGTGCTGCTGGATTAAATGCTCATCATGTTTCTCATGTCAGATTACACAAATCACAAAGGTTTGAGCACTTTGACCAGAATACAGACTGAAGCGACTTTGGTTATTTGTCAGGTTTTTCTTCTTCATCATCATGTTGTTGCTGATGGTTGTAAGGCTTTTCATTTATAGTTTTAGAATGTTATTTTATATTCAGACTAAGCTCTGCTTTATCAGTCTTAATCATCTTTCATTTTCCCCCCATGTTATCTTTCTTTCTTTTTCTATTTTGGTTTTGCCTTAAAACATCCAAACTTTACATGAACTTTCTACCATAAATCGACAATGGAAGCAGCTAAAACCTCTGAACTCTGAGTGAGATAACGTTTGGCATGGTTATAATAAGCGCCTAACTGTCTGTCTCTCTGTGAGTTTTCTCACTGCGCTCGTGTGTGGCCGCTAGGGGCCCCTGAACTGAGGAAATGAATTGAGCGTTAATGTCATCAGGAGCGAGTGCTGCCCGTCTGTAAAAGGGTTAAAATGGGCCGATAAAGGGGTGAACCAGTGAAGTGATGAAAATGAGCCCAAAGTGCCCTGTGTATGTGTGTGTTCTGCAGTCGATCAGCACTTACAGTCCATTGGCTCCAGATATCTCTTGTGTGTGTGTGTGTGTGTGTGTGTGTGTTTCATGCACACATGCCCAAACAATCAGTGCTTGCCACTGCAGTCCGACATCCCACAATTAACGCTGTGGAAACGCCTTCGATTTCCAATCCCGCTGCAGCTACCAGGCAAAAAAACGTTTGCGACTGAAGACAAAATAATTTGCTGGTTGGAGCAGAGTTTGCGCTTGCGTGCACTGGGGTGAAGCTCCGGAGCAGATATGACGCCCGAGCACTGCATATTTGGCTGAAATGCGATACAGTCGAGCCCCCATCTCTCTCACACACGCACACACACACACACACACGCGCACACACACGTTAGACGGCTGGTGTGTGTGTGTGTGTGTGTGTCGCTTGTGGCATTGAAACGAGGAAACGTTTTCCATCGGAAATTATAAGTAACATCTCGAGTTGAAGACTAATTTCTTCCAGAGCACAGATATAGCAGATCGTGCTTGTTTTTTTTTTTTTCAGTCCGTCAGTCTCTTGTCCAGGTTATTTTTCCCACAGACTCTCCGTGACCTCTGCGGGAAGAATGAATTTGGCTGAGAAGGAAATTTTCCTCAGGTTCCTGATTGCTGCGAGTCCCTCGATGACATTCCAAACATGATGGAAAAACAGAAAGGCAATGAAAGAATGAAGTGGGGGGAAAGAGGAATGTTTTCAGAATCCATGACTAGATCTTCTGGAATGTCAAGGTTTCTGAAAAAAAAAAAAAAAAATCCACATGAGAGAGACTGAGAGAACGAAATCTATAAAAAAAAAAAAACAAGTCTACAATTATGGGGCGCCGACTTGTTTGAGAAAATGAACATAGTGCCAGAACTTCTGGGAATGATCGGGCCTGTAATCTGCCAAACGATCACAGCCAAAAACCGACCACTCACTTCCGACTTCAGATCCGCACGACCCTGAGAAAGATCCAATGTGATCGAATTAGAATTCAGCACTTTCTATGGGGTGTACAGTGAAGTATAATAATAATAATAATCATAACAGCAAGAAATGCTGTTTTTTCGTCATCAAATGCCCAGTGACAGGAGCCATTAAACCTTCAGCACACAACATATGAGACTTTTTATTTTCTTCAAAGGTTTGCATTTTTTGTGACCTTGTTACCAAAATGTAAAAAAAAAAATAAAAAAAAATATATATATATATATATATATATATATATATATATATATATATATATATATATATATATATATATATATATATATATATATATATATATATATTGTGGAAAATGCAGTAAACATGAAATAAAATCCAGAATGGGTGACAATGTTGCTAGACACAGGACTGCGGTTTATTTTAAATGAATCCATCACTCAGTACGGGTTAGTTCATTTGAGAGCAGATGTTGACTTAGTAAAGCAGGGGATACAGATGTGTTTAAAACTAGCTAGCCTACACTTCATGGTTATTTTGGCGAAGTTTATCAAGCAAATCTAATAATAACGGGATTCATTTAAATAAAAAACAATTAAAACGCTATTTTTATAATAATTTGATTTACGTATGAACAATATTAGAGGCAAACAAATATTTATTAAAGTAACTCATGAGTTAATTTTATTGTTTTCATATTGTATTCATAAATTGTGTTCATGAGAGTGAATAAAATAGTTTGACACAATGTCACAATCAGAATTATTTATCTCAGTTAGCTCATTCACGCAAGTTTAATGCAAGGTTTTTGTTCTGTGGGATGTGACAAACACAATTCAGTAAATGAGAGAAACACATGAACAGTTTTACACATTTCAGACTTTCAGTCATACAAACAGCTGTTTTCTTGTATTCCTTGTGTAGAATAAAAATGCAAGTATATGTGTGGAATTGTGTGTGAATTATCGCAACGGTTCCCTCACAAAGGCTTTAGCAATTCCAGTTCTCACCGTTTTGCACTTCTTTTCAGTGTCTGTCTGTATAAAAAAATGAGGCGTTTATTCCACATACGAATACCATGATTATAAGCGGACAGTTTATAATTGCTCATTCTCAGTGAAACTCCAGATAAAGGCATCAGGAGAGAAGGGTGTATGGACGGTTATTATGGCTCCTATAAATCCTGTTTATTGGGATGAGAGTCGATGTAAGAGACATGGTGTGACGTAGGAGAAAGCAGAGGACAATGAAGAACGAACCACTCTCACTACACTGGTTAAAGAGCACAACAACTGTGAACGCCCACTTTTACAGCACAGTCTATCGATAGATATCACAAAGCATTTCATCAAAAAAAGTCACAACATTTTAAAAAACAAATCAGAAACAAAAAGATTTTGAATTTATTTATTTATTTTAATAAACTATACAGTCCCATGAAGCATTGTGAATGATGTAATTAAAAAAAAAAAAATGGGGCCAGGGCTACATAATATTTACAAAAAAATAACTTGCATAGGATATTAAATATAAATTTGAAAAAGACTGAAAAATGTCATTTTTGGAGTGCACAGCCATTATTTTAATGCTCAATGATTTGGGGAAGAATCTAATTGGGATTTTTATGTAAAAAATTGGGATTGTGACTTTGACATGATAAACACTTAACATCTCATATCGCTTCGGCTTAGACATCCAGGCAGAAAAAAAGACCATAAAGAAATGTGGCACAGTATGAAACTATTGACTTATAGTCATTGACACTAATAGAAGTATTTTTGTGACTGTTCGACTGCTGTTTTATGAAGTGGGTGGAGGGTCCTGAGCTCATTTGTTGCAGTTTCAATTCCCATGGTAACAACGACTTATCTGATTGATGGGACTTTCTTGAGGATTATAGGTAGTGTAGTTCTTAAGCTGTATATGGTCCGTGAACAGTATCTGGGGAGGTTTAAATATTATTGTAAAAAATCCATTTCTCTGTGAAGAAAATAAGCAGCTTTTCATTTGTGACTCTTGCTCTCTATTTTGGTGTATCTTTGTTTTTCATTTACTGCTAAATATTCCTCTCTTATTCGTCCTGGTCAGGTCAGGATGGACAGACAGTCTTCCTCTATTGATCTGTCATCTATCTTACTGGTGTTGAATGGTTGGTTGGGTGAAGATGAGAGCATCATCGTCAGTGTTACATTTCAATGGCTATTATTAAAGAAACAACAATTTAAAAAAATATACATAATACTTTTATTCAGCAAGGACACATTAGGCCTAAATTGATCAAAAGTGACTGTAAAAGCATTTATAATGTTCCAAAAGATTTATATTTCAAATAAATGCTTTTCCTTTGAACATTATATTCATAAAATAAATCAAAAATCATTGCAATAAACAAAAACAACAACAACAGCAGCAAAAAACATTTCCAGCATTGATAGTAATAAGAAATGTTACTTGAACAGCAAATCAGTATATTAGAATTATTTCTGAGTCATGTGATGCTGAAGACTGGAGTAATGGTGGTGAATATTCAGCTTTGACATCAGAGGAATAAATTACATTTAAAAAAATATTCCAATAGAAAACAGTTATTTGAAATTGTAATAATATTTCACACTATTTCCAAGCCAATGTCATTTCTATTACATCTCTACGGTGGCCCAGTAGTGCACAACACAACGGAATTTAAAAGCAAACATAAGATCACAACACAACGAAATTAAGCCACAACACAACGGAAAATGGACAACACAACGAAATAAAGCTGCAATACAACGGATTGCTCCTGACCACTAGAGGGCTCTCGGAGCACGATAAAGTTAGTTTTCCTTGCCATTGTTCTATAGAGTCGGCAGTCAATATCAATACCACGATTAGTTTTAACAGTATGTAGCTAACCATTGTATCGACATAAAATATAGGCTACTTCAAAATCACCTACATGAATTATAGCTGCGTATTTAAATTCGAGAATGTTTTGATGCTCTACCACAGTGCATGATCCCTAAGGCAACGTCTGGCAATTCCACCAAGTGGTTAAAACGTATAATTTATTATAAAATAATTTGATAAATAAAAATGAAAACCATTTAGTGAATTGCAGAATTACAGGAAGGTATTGGCACAATTTCACCTGTAACGTTAGCCTAATAAGTCAGTCTTGTCACTAGGAACCTACCACAAGCTTTGGGACATGAAAAAACAAACAAACAAAAAAACCTTTAGGTAAATTAGAGTAGGCCTAATGTTTTTATAAAAAACAAATTGTGTACTGTGCATGGGGAGCTATTGGCACAATCTCACCTGTTGTAAGTCAGTCTGGTTAGTATGAACTACAATCTTTGAAACATGATAAAAAAAAACTTTTATTATATTACAGAAAGTTCCTAAAAAATAATTGTTTACTGTCTAGTGTTGTCAAAAATATCGATATTTCGATAAATATCGATACTGAAATATCTGAACGGTACCAATATTAATTTCCCGAAGTATCGATACTAGCCGCGCTTTCACTTTCACTTCTCTCCAAAGGCGCATTGACAAACACCACACATGACCGCACTCGTCTCATTCGCTCTGGTTAAATAGCAAAAGTGAAGTGAATGGGGCCGATCACATCTGACGCGTTTATTGCAATGAGAGGCGCCTATTTTCAATTGGTTTCCAGCGAGCGTTCTGCGCGCTGTTTATGCGCCTCGCGGCCTTTCCGTTTTAGTGATGAAAGCTAGTTGCTTGAACGCCCGGAGAGTGCGATGATGCAGGGTAAACTTCTGGTGCTCTCGCGGGTTACCAGGAGCTTAACGACTTCACGAACCGTAACTACCACAATGTTAACAGAAAGTAAATAAAGTTAATAAAAGGCTGATTTGATGTTTACTTGACTGACAGGACAGCTGTTTCAGTGGTTGCCTAGCAACATAAAAAACGCAGCGCACTGCTCGTTCTGTGTGATCTTAGACAAGTACATTTTAACTGTGGTCAAATGTAAATTAACTTGTGCTTATTTAACTTTATTCAAGAATTATTATTTAATTCTGCAATTTGCCTTCAATAGCAAATATCATCAATTTGATTACACAGATACTAATTAAACTAAACTGAGACAATGACATCTCTGAATTCAATAATGAAATGCCTTTAACTGAAAATTGAATGTTTAATCTTATTATTATACATTACTGACACTCTCCTCCAATTTGATACTGTTAAGTGATTTGACACAATCTGTATTGTTAAAAGCACTATATAAATTAAAGTTTCTTGACTTGACTTCATGTCGATCCAGTGAGCATTGTTTTCGCGTGTGATGCACACACGTTTGCGTTTAAATCTGTTCATCAAATAACGTTAATGTATTAACCAGCATTTATGCTTTTGAACAAGTGTACTACCTCAGGACATTTTTGTTCATGTAAAATATACCTCATTGTCATGTTCTAAACTTGTTATATTTAGCTTTAAATAAAAAAATACCCCCTTAATATTGTAGCAGTTTTTTTCTCCGTGGTATTGAAAATGGTATCGAATATCGATATTTTTCAAGGTATCGTATCGAAGTTAGAAATTCTAGTATCGTGACAACACTATTACTGTCAATACATGATGGGAGGTATTGGAAAAAAGTCAGCTGTAGTAAGCCAGTCTACTATCAATACAATCAAGATTGCGTGAGGCAATCTTGTAATCTTGTATAATATATATATATATATATATATATATATATATATATATATATATATATATATATATATATATATATATATATATATATATTATTTAGTTTATCAGTGTATTTATAAGGGTTAGGGTTATACTGCTGGACTTAAATGACTTGAGTTATATGTGGATGCATTATATATGAGTAGTTATTTAACTGAGATGCATGAAAAATACATGGGAATGAGATGGGAGACTATCCCAGTGAACAGCTTAGGTCGTACAGTTCTGAATACTGTAACACTGTTCATGAACTGGGAGAGACTGAGACGCTGGTTTAGATTTGGTGAGCTGTAAATTAGTGAAAGTGTCCAGAGGAAGCAGAACCTCAGAGCTGTCAAAGTCCACAAGAGCGGCCTCTGATATCAGAGGAAATACTGCAGAGCACACACAGCTGAAGTCAGAGCGTTTGACTGTGATTTATGTTTCTCATGGGAATCACGTCTCGCTGTGAAATGAGGAATGAGTTCCATTAGCAAACACTTGAACACCTTACACACCAACACCATGCCGACTCACACGCATGAACACTTGCACACAGATACATGCATGAACGCTAGACATGTGCATAAACCACACACAAATGCATGCATCAGATATGACCTCAAATATCCATGTAATATTCAAACACACACAGTTTGAGCATTTGCATGTTTCTGTCTCTCTTCATCATGAGCGATGGATGCTGAGCTGCTGTAAGAAGATTATCGTTTTGCAGAGAGAGACAGGCAGAAAAACACAGAAAAAAAGACAGCAGTTAGTAAAGGGTGAGTTTTATGGCGCTCATAAAGAAATGTGTAGTTTTACTGAGTGTGGACAGTCAATTGATCTCTCACGAAATCTTCACTGCAGACCTGTATGTGTATGTAGAGGTCATCTTAAAGGGATGGTTAACCCAAAAGATGATAATTTGTCATCATTTATCATCATTATAAAGGAAGTCTAAGTCTATTTCTTTTCACTCATGTCATTCCAAACTTGAATGACTTTATTTCTTCCATGCAACACAAAAGAAGTTATCCTGCTAAATGTTTTTTCTTTTTTCTTCTTCATGCATTGAAAGTCAATGGGGTCATTGAGAACATTCTTTAATTCCCAACATTTTTCAACAGATTTTCTTTTGTGAAAAAAGTCATACAGGTTCACTGTAACATATCGTCAGTAAATTACAGAATTATTGATGCAAGCTTCAAATATTGAATGCAATCAAATATGAGACACATTCTGATGTAGCCTAATGCAGCTCTAAAAAGACAATAGTGTCATTATTCAGCTCAATTCAGTCCAATAACTATAAAGTTTATCAATATGAAATTATTTGTACTCATAAAAATATTTTAACCAATTTCAACTTTTATAAGTTATAAATGATTATGAAGATTAGATCAAAATTGTTGAAATGACTTGTACAGCCAATTTGATTAAAAGAAATGGATAAATAAAATAAGGCAGCAACTAAACTGAAGTTAAATTCAGTGGGATTTATTTTGCAATGTTTGGAATGATATGAAGATGAGTAAATGATGACAGAGAGAACATTTTTGGGTGAACTATGCCTTTAATGCATCATAAACATTCATAATGCCTTGTAATACACATACATTGCAACACATGATATCACACATGCATGTAATTATTAAAAGGTGTAGCCTATGTGATTGTGAATATTCTATGACTTGCGATGTTTCTGCTGGCAACATAGAATGAATTAAAAAAGAATGTCACTTTATCACTTTACTTTATTTGGACATTAAGTTTGCAAAGGTCATGTCAAAGACTAGTTTCACAATCAGATTCAGAACTAGTCTGCACACAATATATATTATATAAGTGTGGACATTTTGTCCGGTAGGCTTAGGTTAAGGGTTCGGGTACTCAGTTGTGGTGGGTAAGGTCAGGGTAAGGAGCTAGAGATTGCATTGTGTCAGTGTCCTCACAAAGAAAGGTGTGTGTTTGTTTGTGTGTGTGTGTGTGTGTGTGTGTGTGTGTGTGTTTGGTCCTGGTTGTGGGGACAAAATGTCCCATCAAGGATGGCAATACCAGAAATCTATCTTGTGGGGAAATTTTTTTGGTCCGCATGAGGAAAACAGCTTATACTGTAAATCATACAGAATTATGTTTTGTGGTCATATGTGTTTTAAAACAAATCTTATGTATAATCATGTGTAACATGATAGTTTAACGGTGATTGGAGTCTCTCGAGGGATTGTAAAACACACACACACACACACACACACACACACACACACACACACACACACACACACACACACACACACACTTTTTTCTTGTAATCTCTACAGCAGTTTATTTGATGGATTATTGTGGGATTATGGAGGGAATGAGGATACAGGAACTGTAATCCAGACGAAACGTCAAAGCATCAAACTCTGGCGAGTGGAGAAGACAGAAAGAGATTGTGCATTGTGTGTGTGTGTGTGTGTGTGTGTGTGTGTGTGTGCGCGCGAGGTGACATACCTTCATTAGTTTGTGTCTCATCTGTGACATATTTAGGGTGTACGATTTTTATATCGGTAACTATATATATTGGCTAATATACAGTAAGTGATTATTTACGACACTGTGAATTGTGAACTTATCCTTTGAGTTAATGGACTACAATCCCATTAAGCACTGCAAATTATGTAAAAAAAAAAAAAAAAAAAACATTCTTGCAAATCCGATTCAGTTGACAAGAAACCTGTAAAAATCATCAGACATGAGAGGGCTGATGTTAGTTAATCAGTTCTTGTGCACATTTTTGTCTTGTATGAAACTCGCACGATTAATACCAGTGGCATTTTGTGTTTTGTGGTTCTGTAAGTGTCTTTGACCTCAGATGATTCAGTATGCTCAGAGCTGGATGAGCTTGTCTGTGTTTCATTAGCAGTGTGTTGAGTGATCATAACTGCATGGAATCAGAGCCACTGAACATTCATATTCAGACAGGGATGAGAGTGAAATATCTGGGCTGTATTCAGCAGCCGGAACGCGTCCCAGCAGAGTCATTCTCCCAACAGATGGAATAGCCTGCGGGAATATTCCAGAAATCTCCAACATTCCAGAAAGCGTCATTTAGAGCTCGATTCATCACGACACACACGCACTGACTTCACTTCATTCACCTGCTCACAGTGTTTATAGGGCAGTTTAGTGATCGGATCGAGAGAGATGACAGACTTTATATCATCGTGAATTTAGCTTAAAATGTATATGAATAAGGGGAAGTGAATATTTTTAGACGCTTCTTCTGGTAAATGTTCAGTGCCGTCTCTCTCAGTATGAGCTGAAATCCCTGGTTAAAAAAAGAATTACATTTTAGCAATCTTTTAAAAAGAGTGCTTAAAACAGAAATAATATAGCCTAGGCTACTTTAAAATAATATACTTGCGTGTGATCCTTAATTGCATGTTGATTGTAATTTAAAATATAAGATAATATTGAGAACCGTGATTATTTTGGTCACTGTAATCATAATATAAAATTTTCATACTGTTTAATTTCTAATCTTACTTCTCAGAAAGTCTCTTTCTCGACAATCTGGACTGACACACTGAAACCAGCACTATAGCAACACAACAGCAGAGTGCCATATGACACACACACACACACACACACACACATGCAGACACACACACACTCTTGTGGTGAGTACCAAGAAAGCATTTCCCACAATCCTCTAAAGCATTATATCCCGGACTACCTTGGGAGTTTCCCTTGTTCATCTCTAAGCGTTCAGTCTAATAAAAACAAAAGGAAATCCTGTGATCTCAGTCAATTCTCCCATTTACTTGAGTCTCCTGATGTTTCTCCTCTAGAGTTCCAGATGAGACCTAAACAGTAGGCCCTATCTCAAATTGTGCTCGCATGTCCTCGAAAAATCTGAAATTTCAGTATGAGCTCAAGTAATTCTCATCACATCCACATTAAGTGATATGGTGACCTGCCTTGACCTTTGACTAGGTGAAATGTGAGAGAAACAAGCAGTTTTTTGGAGATGTAGATGCAGGGCGAGAAACTCTGTTGAGTTCCTGTCAGTCTTTCACTCTCTGGGCTCGAGTCCACAGAACCGCAGGACTCTTTTCTGCAGTGGACGTGAGCTCACGACCCAGACCGCATCACAACCGGATCAATGCGAAAATGAATGAGCAAACGGACAAGGGATGTGCTTGAGATTATTAATGTCCTTGGCATCGTCACATGCTGTGAAATTTTTTGTGTGTGTGTGTTTTCATGGCTACTCAATATTTCCCTCATTCTGCACATCACTGTTGCCAGCGGAAATCAGGGTGGAAAAGACCCTGGCATCTGATTGGCTGCTGGGCCATGTGCCAGTGATCACATGATCTCGGACTGTCATTCATGCAAATTCAGCTGGAACCTTCAACAGACTTCATCAACACTTTTTTTGTAGATCGTTTCAGCCTTTTTGTAAATTTGTTTTATGAAGTTCGATTTTGAAAATCTCACTGACACTGATGAAGCGCTTTTACTAACTTTACTATTTATATAATACAAATACAATAATATTGTGAAATATTATTACAATTTAAAATAACTGTTTTCTATATGAATATTGTACAATTGTAAAAAGTAATTTATTCCTGTGATTTCTGAGAGATTTATGTTACTTGTAAACAGTTTAATGCATCCTTGCTGAATACAAATATTAATTTATTAAAAAGCACACACACACAAAAAAAAAACCTTTTTGAACAGTTTTGTACATATACTTGTTGCGTTTATTTGTAGGAACTCATACAGGTCTCTTATCAGGGACCAAAACTCAACTCAGTTTTTTCTTTCTCTTTGCTTTCACACAGTCTTTTACCATGGATCTGTTTTCGGTCAGTTCAATCTTTTCACTGTTAAAGGCCTTTGGTGTCGTCTGATGAGGTTTCTTGTCCTGCTTATTTTTGAAAACACTTGAAACAAATACAGCGAACCAAATAATTCAGTTCAACATGTCCTACAGGTCGCCCGCTGTGGATACGCAAAATTAGCTGCCTCCGGGCAAAAGCTTGTGTGTGTGTGTATGTGTGTGTGTGTATTAAGCCATTGTAAATGTTTCAGATGTTTTTGTGACACTGATACTTGAACTCAAGCCACAAATAGACACACACACCCACACACACGCTGAAATGCACAAGGTCACTTTCTAAATCATCATATTATAAAGGAAAATGTGTGTGTTTGTGTTTAACTTTTGAAGCATATCTCCAGAAGTATGACAAAACATATGTTTAGAACATAGTTTGATAAATAAAACTATAGCCTATTGTTGTATTTTTTTTGATTATCTTTAGGGTGGCAGTATTTTGACGTCCTCTCAGACATAATGGCACTCTGAAGAGGGGCATGTCTATAATAAGACAACATGTCAATTACTGTGCAAGAACCAATCAGAGAGCAGCCAGGCAATCAGCTAACTCATGACATCAGAATCTAACATTTTTACATGACAGTCAGTCAGCCATTCAAACATCACAAACAGTTCTAGACACCTGTG
Source organism: Scardinius erythrophthalmus (assembly GCF_964197995.2). Classification (NCBI taxonomy): domain Eukaryota; kingdom Metazoa; phylum Chordata; class Actinopteri; order Cypriniformes; family Leuciscidae; genus Scardinius; species Scardinius erythrophthalmus. The sequence continues at coordinate 15,973,928 of NC_138222.1, read as the reverse complement.
TGTGTGTGTGTGTGTGTGTGTGTGTGTGTGTGTGTGTGTGTGTGTGTTTGTGTTTACTGAATGCTTGAACTGAATCCGTTCACTGATCTATTATAGATTAAGTAGAGTTCAGTTTGAATTACATTTTTCCACTTTCCATATGTTTTCCTTTTCTTTCTGTGAGGTGTCAAAGTTTAATTTTGAAATTATTTTATCAGTCCATAGCTTGGTTGTGATGGTTTAGTCATGGCCAAAGGCAGACAACAGTAGGGAAAATGTTTGAAAACAGTGATTATTTGTGCCGTTCTGTGACTCTGTTGACACATAAGTGACACACTTGTGAAGAGTCAATAAGTCAATAATGATGCTGTCTGATATTAGTTTTATAGACTTAAAACTCTCAGAACAGCTAGGCTACATCATGAGCAGTTAAATGTCCCTGAAAATCAAGACTCATGGTTCAGTGAGTGAGCCAGCTGCTGACTCCAGACTGATTCAGTCCTTATAAAAACGTATGATTCTTTAAAAAAAATTGCATTACATGGAGCAGCTCAAGAGTAATTTCTCCATGATTCTGTACTGGTGGCGCTGTATGTTTATAGACGTGATGATTGTGTTATTTCATAGTTGAGACCGCAAACTCAAGACTCATTGCTGGGAACACTGGGTCATGTGATTTGTGGGACAAAAGTGTGCATATTTTATGTGTCCTCACAATCTTCCATGTTTGCATGTTTTATTTTGTCATTCAAAAAGTTGTAAAACATGCCTTTTTTATTTTCTCCATACTGCAAAAGCTATCATTTTGAAGTTCAATTGAGTAATTATAGAAACCTGTGGGAAGACCCCTAAATAGATTAGATGGTGTGTGTGTGTGTGTGTGTGTGTGTGTGTGTGTGTGTGTGTGTGTGTGTGTGTGTTATCAGCAGGACTACAGAAATAGATGAGTGGCTCAAGTGGCACATTAACTGTCTCACACACTCGATGAATTTTCTAGTTAAAGTAATACCAGCTGTTGTCTAGTTTTGTTGACAGAAGCACTTGAACGCGATTATTGTGTATTCTGCTGATTTTATATGTGAAGTTCATATTTTCCAGCTGGTTTACATAGATGATATTTAGTGTGAAGTGTGTGAATGATGTGTGATGGTCTTTTGCACATCCGTTACAATGATGAATGAATATCATCCATTTCCAGTAAAAGTGTGTGTGATTTATAGTGTCCGTCCCTGGTGAAATAGAAGTAGGGCCTACACTTTAGCACACTTTTAAAATAGGTACTTATAGTCATAATATAGGCTACTCTACTCTAAAATAATATACTTAAGAATGTAATCTGTTAAGCATTAAAGGATTAGTTCACTTCAGAATTAAAATTTCCTGATAATTTACTTTAATTTACCCCCATGTCATCCAAGATGTTCATGTCTTTCTTTCTTCAGTCGAAAAGAAATTAAAGTTTTTGAGGAAAACATTCCAGGATTTTTCTCCATATAGTAGACTTCAGCGGGAACCAATGGGTTGAAGGTAGGGCTGGGGTAAACGATTATTAATTAAACGATTAGTCAGTCGATTATTTTATCGATTAGTCGACTAATCTAACGACTAATTGAAATTAATTATCCTGTCTGTTATTCGCATATCTCTGTCGAACCGTTACTCCGATGGATTTCAAACTCGACAGCTGTCTGGGCATGAGTAAGTGCAGTGCCAAGTTTGACGTTGTTTGGATGAGAAATGCAAAAGATATTGTTAAATATATCAGTAAAAAAAGCACTTAGAAGGTTAAGGTTTAAAAATAAACATTCTGACATAAACACTCTGTCAGCTACAATGTTTACTTCTGAATAATATAGTTTAAACGTGATAAATCCATTTTGATTAATTTGAGTAAAAAATGTGTTTTTTTTTTTACCAAGAAAGTCTCAAGATGAAAACCACTATTTTCTGTTTCAAACTTTCACATAGCATCTTTAGGTTATAATAACATAAATAATTCAAATCCAGATTTTGATTTTCAAAGATTTATTATAAAAACGGATTATTTTTCCCCAAAAATGCAATAAATTCATGACACTTTTTTTAAAAAATGCAATTAATCCATTGAATCAATATAAAAGTTATTTTTCATATTGAAACTGTTGAAAATAAATACACAACAAAGTAAGTTGATCCACATATGACAGCCTCTGAACTCGATCAGTATCTTACAAGCACGTACTGGACTAAACATAACGTTACATTCAATCAGCGATCGCTAAGAAATACCTTTTTGAACTTTTTTGATGGCGATCAGCTGTAAGATGGCTTGGTCCTGCTCGGTTTTTGTTGACTTTGAGTACAAGAATTGAACGTTTTTTAAAAGATCCCCTGGGGTTAACGTGTCAGCATTCGACAGAAGTTTGACGCTGTCATGTGAGAACAAGCAACAGTCGGCATTTCTCTTCCTCCCGCGTGCCTCATCTTCTTAATCTCCTCACGTAAATGATTAGATTTCGATGGCTTACGTTTCTTCCCTACGGCAGAAATCACCACAGGTTCATCAATGCCGTCAAATGTATACATTTTTTTTGTTTGTTTGTTGATCAAAAAGTACAAAGTAGATAAGGAAAACTAGGATGCCGGGTGTATTCAAAGCGCCGCCGTTACTGTTTACAATGCGTGGAATGGTGCGCTGTGAATGGTTGAGCGGATTTATCGCATTCAGAGAAAGGAGACTGGCGTTTGTCACGGTTTGGAAAGAAAGGGAGAAAACATGACAGAATAACACGGCGGGCGGTGTGTGTGTGGCGAGCTGTGCCTCCGGGAATGGTGCAAAAAATAAATAATAAATAAAGAAGCGTCGACGCAAAAAATATGACATCGATGCACTGCTACAGCACTAGTTGAAGGTCCAAATTACAGTTTCAATGCAGCTTCAAACGGCTCTACACGATCCCAGCCGAGGTCTTATTTAGCGAAACGATTGGTCACTTTCAAAAAACAAAAACAAACATTTCACCCTTTTTAACCACAAATGCTCATCTTGCACTAGCTCTGCGATGCGCCACGCATTACGCATTACTTAGTGTTGATAAAAAAAGAATGCATGAAGCTAGAATAAAACAGATTTTTTTATATATAAATTGTGTTTAAAAGGAGAAGGATCTGTTCTTTCTTTTGATATATTGCGTGTTCAGATATTCATACAACAAAATATTCTGGGGGTCATTACATTTTTGTAAAAAGACCAAATACTTTTAAAATAAGTGCTGGTGGGGAAAGAGTTAAGTAAAATTGCTTGAATGTTTAAATTTGCAAGACTTAAAACTGCGTGCAAATAATGAACATTAGAGTTGATGCAACACTAGCCCTAATGGGCAAGTGGCAGTTCCGTAAACTGTCCCGAAATGTGAGCAAAAGTCTTGTTTCGCAGCATGCAGCTCTCTTGATAAATTTTTACTCATTTATTTATTTATTTATTTATTTGCACTATAGCCTGCGTGCTATAGTGCATACATTTTTGTGGGAATATCCCGCTTTATAATCACGAAACCTGCGGGAATGTGTAAAAGTATGCACAATACCCTCATTCCCGGGCCGTTTAACTTCTGGCTATTAAGCCAGAAGACATTTATCTAGTAAATAAAATGTGTTGTCAGTATGTATGTATGTATGTGATTATATATAGTTTTTGTTATTAAAAATATGCTGTTAAATAGCATTGATAAACATCATACAGTAGTAATCATGAGTGAGTTGTGCTTTAGGACACTGAGCTGTTTGAGCATGTGTTGAGACGCGTACACACACACGCACACACACACACACACACACACACACACACACACACACACACACACACACACACACAGTCTCTGAGGTCAGAGGTCAGTGCTGTGCTGTCAGTAGGTTCTTCAGCTCTTGTTAAATGTGTTTGTTTATTATTGTTCACTAATTAACTCAAGGCCACAGTGAACTGCTGTAAAATCAGACAACAACAACAGATCAAACTCTCTCCGTCTGTCACATTTGCTGGTACTTTACTCTCTCTCTCTCTCTCTCTCTCTCTCTCTCTCTCTCTCTCTCTCTCTCTCTCTCTCTCTCTCTCTCTCTCTCTCTCTCTCTCTCTCTCTCTCTCTCTCTCTCTCTCTCTCTCTCTCTCTCTCTGTCTGTCTGTGTGTGTTAGAGAGAGAGAGAGAGAGAGAGAGAGACTGCTTTGAGGTCAGACTTATGCATCCAGTAGCCTAGATGAACTGCCGTGTTCAGTGAAGATCCAGTAATTTACAGGCTGTTCACAAATCAGACATTCGATTATCTCCCATCATGCCGCTGAATTCACCTGCTGTTGTTTGACATTCATCAGACCCATGTGGCATTTAATTCCCTTTCCATTCGACATTTGCATTTTTTGTTTGACCACTGCTAGTGCCGAAGGGCTGTTTGATGCTTTAGCTGGAAACGATGATTTGAGTTTTTTTTTTTTTATTATCCTTACTGAACATTTGAGATGTCTCCCTAATCAAACACACCTGATTTAATCATAAGCTCAGTAGTAAAGACTCCAGGACCAGGGTTGGGAACCATTTTCATTTTTAAAGAAAATACTTAATGTTCTTGGCAGCTTTGTGAGAGTCACATTTAGGCTACAGTATGGAATATAAATAAGATAAAATGGTTGTTTGCATTTTCAGTTAAATTCCTTATATAAATGTCTGAACTTTTGTCAGAAAGATTGAGCACACTGCATTTTGGGATACAGTACGTCGCGCTCTGATGTCTATGGCACATTCTGACAAATGCAGTATAGTCATCTGAGCATCAGTGCACAGACAATCACTCATGTAGTGTGCAAAGTACATTGTGTGTGTGTGTGTGTGTGTGTGTGTGTGTGTGTGGTAAATGAGGTCAGTTTCTTCACCAGTCTGCGGTCTGTGGACGTCCTCTCTCCAAAAACAATGAGAATCAGACGAGAGAATAACACATCCAGAATTAGCTGCTATTTCTCCTCAGTAAATGTTTCCAGTTTCAAATGGGCTGCTGGTCTTTCTGACGTCAGTTTCTGCTTGGAGAAAACGGCCCAAATATGGAGCTAAACACAAACATACGAGGCCGAGCGTTTCACGTAAACGTGATGAAGTCTCTCTGAGAGTCTCTGAAGTGCTTTAATAAAAGAATAAGGTCCGAATGAGATCCGTACAAGCGTGACGAGGGTCAGACGCTTGAAACCAAACGAGCCGTTTGGCTTTTGTTTACAGAATTGGGGCAAGATTTGCATGGCATCAATAGAGCAAGCCTGCGTTTCAGACTCATTTGCTCAGGAAATGTAAAGCCGAACAGAAGCGGCAACAATGGCTCTTCTGTGAGAGACAAAAGAGAACCTGAAAGGCAATATATCATACGCCGTGCAGAGCATTTCCAAACAAAACACAGTTCATTAATTTAGCGTGTTCACTCTTGCTGACAGGAAAGACGTAGTGCCGCTGTGCTGCTAGTGAATCAAAAGTTTCAGCTCGACTCGCTCAACGTTCATTTCCTCTTTCGTTTCCTCTTTTGGTTAGCAAATAGAATATAGTTTGTACAAATATAAAAATCATTGTGTCTATGAAATGTCCTAGGTGTGTGTGATATTGCCAAAAATAATATCTCAATTTTTTTCTGGGATTTCATTGATAATGATAATTAGACGAGCTGAGTGTGTTTATTGTGTTGGTACCTTGGCAGGTTTAGGACTGCTGTGGACAACTGACTCCCAAAGCTTTTAATATTCTTCATATTCTGTGCGATGGTCAGTTCGCAGCAGTGACAGAAATCATCTTTTCCAATAAGTTTTAATTGATTTTTACCTTTTTATAATGGCTTTTTTTAACCTAATTAAATGTATGCATCATCTTTTGTGTCAAATTCTTACATTTAATCAATACATTCAATTAGAATAAGACACAATAGGGCTGTTACCAATCAAATGAAATCAGTATGAACAAAACTCATCTTTGCAATGCAGAGGGGAAACACAGAAGCTGCATCTGAATTTTCATTTACTGTTTAATGCAGATCAGAGGCAACACGAATGCATTTATCCTGCAGTTACAAATAAAAAAGGAAAAAATACTTTAAATGTGAAATTTAAACTGCCAGTAGGTGGTAGCAAGTCACTGTTATTGAGTGAGTCATTGAGTTTCAACCGATTCATTCAAATGGCTGATTCATTCAGGAATGAAGCATTATGAGTGAGTCATTGAATCATTCATTCAAATGATTCATTCATTCAGTAATGAAACACCTCCTTGTGTTGCTCAGATGTTTGAACTGTTTTTTTTTGGTGAAATAGAGAGAGAAAAAAAACAGCCAATACTCTGTCTAAAATGTAAGTCACTCAATATCAACTTGTTTATTGAACTGTTTTAAAATCAATATCACATTTGTAATCACGCAGTAAAAGTGTGCACTCTAAATGAGCAAGCACACTAGTCTAACCTACTAAGGCTACATCATGCAATGTAGCCTATGTGTGCTCTCTAGCTTTGTTTTTGTAAAGTGGGGGACATACTCGATATTGTAAGTAGATTATATTGCACACCCCTAGAATGTCCCCATAAAACATGAAAACCCTGTGTGTGTGTGTGTGTGTGTGTGTGTGTGTGTGTTTGTGTGTGTGTGTGTGTGTGTGTTTGTGCACCTGTGAGCGCATATGGGTTGTATGCACACAAATGTGTTTCTGCTTTGACTGTGAAATCGCCCACATGCGTGTCACCAGAGCTGAGCTGAACGCTGCTCAATGATGCTCGAGTTACTGGTTTATAGCTCTGCAACATTTTATTAATTTATTTTCTTAGAAATAAATGAAGGATATTAATCAAATATAAATATTTATGCTAAAGACATACTATATATATATATATATATATATATATATATATATATATATATATATATCATCCCCTGACACATACAATTTAATGTGATAAAAAAGGCTACATTTATTTTCTGTATTTTCTCCAAACTGAATGGAGTTAAATATAATTTGTATGCTAAGGATTTACTATACTTTTCATTTGTAAAGTGGAGGTATTCAGACTAAATGATCATTAGTTGTTGACTGTTTATAATCAGTTTTATTGATGAGTCTCTGCAGCTCATTTCCAACCTCAGACACACAACATTAAACAGACGTTGTTCTCTTCAAAACTCTGCTGCATTACAAACCTGTATGAAAGGAAATCCGAACAAATCTCTGTCCCTCAGCGGCGGATGGACCAGTGGAAACACGCTTGGCTAATCTTACCCTAGAGAATCGGCTTTGGCAGACTCCATTTCATCGCTCGCTGCCACCTTATCAGACCGAGAGAGATTTACAAAGCTCAACCTGTGTGTGTGTGTGTGCGCGTGATGGATGTTTGACGGTATCTTTTTACTGGATGCACAGGCGACATCTTTTCAATCTCTTGTTAGTTGTGGTTTGTTTTCAGGGTTCATTCAGTAAGAATCTCCTGCACTGATCATCTGCTCACTCTTTTCCCCTTGTTATCTCTTTCTCTCATATTTCAGTAGAGAAATTGATTGATTCAGATTGATTCAAATAAATACACTAACTGTATTTTAAATTCTAACTGTAATTCAAACTTTATACACTACTAGGTATGGTCAGTCAAATTTTAGTTTTTTAACTAACAATGGAAAATACTTTTAAAGCAATTATTAATCTTTTACAACATTTACTAATACGTTTAAAAAAAAAATGGACCTGAGCTAACCTTATCATTAATTGTAAAAATTGTTAACAAAACCAATGTTGACAAAGATTAATAAACACTGTAACAAATATATTGCTTATTGTTAATGTTAATTAATGCACTAACTAGTACTAATGGGACATTACTTGAAAGTTTTACTGATTATTTTCATTTATTTTTATTTATTTATTATAATTTATTTATTTATTATTATATTTTTATTAAATTGATCAAAAGTGGCAGTGAATACAGTTAATGTTACAAAAGATTTCTATTTGAAACAACAGCTATTATTTTGAACCTTCTATTAGGGCTGCATGATATTGAAGAAAAATGCGATATGCAATAACTAGTTAAATTATGCAATAAGATATTGCTGTTCAAAGTGTGTAAAATATAAATTAAGATTCCAAAAGAAAGGTTTCATTGGAACAAGAATCTAAAATATTTTACCTATAATACTTCTTGAGTTACAGAGTACAGACATGTAGCCTAAATAGGGCTGCAGCTATCGATTCTTTTTGTAATCGATTAATCTAGCACTTAATCAATCGATTAATCGAGTAATCGGATTAAAAAAAAAACATTGTGTGTTTTTAAACAACCAAAACAAATAATGCATAACGAAAATGATGTGGCTGTAAAATGATCAAGCATTTGGCTTTTATTTCTCAAAAAAAAAAAAAAAAAAAAAAAAAACAGAGGTATTTATTCCAACTCCAACATTTGGCTCCAAAACTAAGCCTATTTATTGCAATTTTTACCCATTTAGTGTTTATAAGTGCCAGTGCCAACAATTATATAACAATACAGTTAAGTCAACTTACTGTAAAACATGTATAAAATGTAAAACTATGAATACAAACTTAAATAGTAAAAGCCATTTGGCCTTAGTTTTGTCTTAATACGACATTACAAAAAAAGGATTGCGCCTTCTGCAAATTACCCACCGGAGAACAAAAATAAATGAAATGAATATAAAATATCAAGCCAAACAGGTACACAATGCAGGGGCGTAGCAACCGGGGGGGACGGGGGGGACACGTCCCCCTCACTTTTAGAAACAGGTGATTCTGTCCCCCGCATTTTTTTTGACCCAGCGCCAATATTTCCGACCGTGTTCTCTGATTTGTTACTTAGACTTGAGTGAACTAACATTCAGCCAATCACAGCGCGAATCATCTCTTGGGCGTGTCTGCCATGAGCTTCAAATCTCTTGTTGCTTTCTTGCGAATTTTCGTTCGCTGTTTAGTCACTTTGCTGTTTGGCCGTCTGGGGTAAAATGAAACCCAGAAAAAAGCAGAGGACATTACATCCTTTTTTCAAACACGCACTGTAAGTATGTATGTCGCGATGACATGAATCACGCGTAAAGTTTCCTTGTTGATTTAACCAACTGTAACGCAGTAAGACCGTCTATGAGATCGTCTATAAGTAAGACGTTTACGACAACATAGAACCCGTGGACCTCGTCACGTCGCGCCGGATTGTGCCGAGTGTGTGTTAAATGCTCTCCTACTTGTCGCTTTGGATAAAAAGCATCTGCTGCCTAATGCCTACATTTTATAAATGAGACGTAACCGATTATTCCCATCAGGTACGCAACGTCATACGACGTTGATATTTGGTTAAATTTCGGTTGCGACGTCGGGTGACCAAAATAATGTTACTTTGTAAATACATTGATTTAGGTTTTATTGATATATTTAATAAAATGTATGTTGTATAAAACTAGGGGGAAAATGCCCTTCATAAAGGTACAAAAAATGAGTGTTTTCAAACAGTGATGTAATGAAACATTGACAATTTAAGTTTGAATGGAGTAAAGCCTCTGTTTATGCTACTAATTAAGGAAATGTAATTTTGCCAAAAAAAGAACTTTTATTTTAAATAAATGTTCATTTTAAATCAGCCTTCTTCAGTGTGATATGTTACCATATTATCATGCTTAACACTGAGAATTTGAATAATTGTAATGTGATGATCAGATGCAGATAACTAAATCAAAGAATATCATATTTTGGGCGGATGACAGGTGGATTATTTATTTGTAACAGTGGATTCGGGTGACTCAAAGTGCACCGGATTAATGAATTTATCTTTAAAATGTACAAAATTTTCTTCCGGGGGGGGCATGCCCCCGGACCCCCCTAGAGGTACCAAGTTACACCCACAAAAGTAATGTGGGAATATGATAATCTACAAAAAATACACATTTTCATTATTAGGATTTTACCACCTCTGCCTCATTTTTAGCAAGGAAAAACCCTGTTATGAACATCACCTTTGGGTCACATCCTATGGTCACATACAGCTTTTGTCCCCCCCACTTTTAGAATGGCTGCTACGCCCCTGACACAATGTATACAATTTATAAAAAAAAAATAAGTGTAGCTTTGAAAAGTGGAATGTATTATTGCAAATATGCATTTTGTTAAATAGAAAAAGAACAGCATTTTGTTTGTTTCATTTTTGTTGTTGTCTATAACTATTTGTCAGACGTGACAAACAAGGTCTCGCAAAGACTGCAATACAATATTTGTTCCTCCATCACGTCCCGGTGTATGTGAATGCATGCTGAAATTATTGTTGCGTGGCTACATAAAAGTTTAAGCCTAATGTGATGCATTGCCGCAATTGGTCTGACTGGCCAAGACGAGGGTGTGTGTGTGAGAGAGAAGGGGTTCTTTTTTTTAGGCTATAGTCTCTTGTAATTGAACGTGAATACGTTTAGTACTACTTAAAAACATCAAAGCTAAACATCATATCTAGTCAAACCGCATCACGACATCTCTACAAATACAGTATGGGATTAAAATCAGCGAACATCAATGTATAGGCTTAGGCACGGGCGGAAATATTGGCGCTGGGTCAAACAAACAAAACAAAAAAATGCGGGGGACAGAATCGTTACCTTGTTTCAGCGACGCTGAAAGGAAGCGATCCCAAACTTTAGACATTCTCTGCCGTTTATTGACATCTTTACTCTCCGCCATCGCGCCAACTAAATTCAAAATGTATCACGCGCTATGGTGTGCTTCCTGAACATTGAACAACGGTCCGTGTGAAACAGATCCCTGCGCGTATAGTGCGCGTCATAGGAATTTAACGAGGCTTCAAAGGCAGAGTTTTTGCCTCGAGGAATTTTTGTAATCGAGTTAATCGAGTAACTCGATGAATCGTTTCAGCCTATAAGCCTAAACTTCAGAAAAAGAATAATTATGACACTCATTTTTTATTATATATAAAAAAAAGATGCATTTCTAGTTTCATCATTATTTGTTTGATATTCCTCTTTAAAAAAAAAACGTATACAAAGTCTCCCACATTTGGTTTTTGACTACCGAAAATGTGTACAATTAACCAATTTACTCATGGAGCCTCATTAAGATCTCCATATCTCTGGGATTGAACTATGGGGTCTTTAAAATGAAGATACCAAAATAAATGTTTATTAAAAACCAAAATATAACAAAGAATATTAATATATCTTCAATACTTTTTGAGTTTATAGGCTTACAAACTTGGGGGCAAAAAGGTGCTTTTCCCCATTTTTTAACTGTCACTGTTGGCATATAGGCTAATGCAACAAAGATTGTTAAAGTCAACAGATTATACATTATACATCACGTAAATATACATCCATGACATTTAATATATTGGCTTTCTTCTTAATTTATGTATTTCTTTCACCAGACAAAAATGATCAAAATCTAAATTTTGGCTAGTCTCGAACTCTGGATGAGTTGACACGGAATGACCCTGTTACATAACATTACTTACAATTTTAATAATGAAAAGTGAATGAATGAATAAATACACAAAATTAAATGCATTAAAAATAGGGCTGCACGATTTGGGGAAAATGTCATATTGCGATTATTGAGGTCAATATTGCGATTGCGATATGCGATTGTGATATAAAAAACAAATGGTTTCATGAGTAAACTTGCTTGGTTCTCAAGGAAAATGCACAGATTAGTGATAATGCTGAAATGTGTATTTCTCAACTCAAACCAGCAACAACAACTAAATGCAAACTGTTTTCAAAATTAAAATACTATTTTTTACAAAATTAATTAATGACATCTTTGCATTACTGCAAACTTGTAATGTCTCAAAAGTACAATAGTATAAAATAAATAGAACAATAAATAAGAACATTTGTATGCTCATGAAAATAATATATTACTGTATGAACATTCTGTCCAGACAAGCAGGGACATTTAAACAGGATGTAACATATATGCTTTGTATAAACTCAGTCTGTGGATCATTTTTGGTGTAAGTGTATTGTGTTTGTCAAAACATTTGGTAACTAAACAGAATTTTGTTAAGTTTAGTGACAACATGTTACAATGTTTACATGGTACAATGACTTGTCGGCTACTGTTTTTATTATAGCTTGACACAAATTTCACGATTTCAATTCAAATCTTGTGATTTGATTCCAATCTTGATTCAATATCGATTAATTTGGATAAATATTAGGTAGCCTAACAATAGATACATGTTAATTTTTCTCAAGAAGAAAAAAAAAATATCTCACCTAATGCTGTAAACATACAGAGACCTTGCCAGTTGGTATTATTATTAAAGGTTAAAATTAACAACTCAAATTAAATATAATGTGTTTTTTACTAGGCTATAATAACAACGTCACAATATTTTGATAAGTTAAAATATAATAAAATTTAATATAGTGCACATAGTAACTAACCAACTAACGTGCTATCAAATGGCTTTCCTGAGGTAAATATAACGTTTAGTGACATATTGTTCTCCAGCTGTTTTATTGACCTCTTTCCACAGTTGAAAAAAACACTGATTGATCGATATTATGTATGAGGCATAAACATTTCGGTAAGTTATACTTTATCTTTCAAAACACCTATTGTTCATTTATGTTTATTTACTATTAACTAGTAAAGAGAGATGTTCGGTTCATGACCACGATCTGTCATGTCACATTTACAATCCCCAAATTGCTATTGTTTGAATTTCGTAATAAAATTGACAGAATCTGAGAGCTGAGAATTTGTTCCTACCAAAAGTAACCTGCTCTGTCTAGTCTGTCGGTGTCAGTGTCCTCCTGTTTGCTTCGCGATTTTTCTGTGCGTGAGAAAATGGATGTGTGGTGTGAGAGCGTGTGAAAAGTGTCAATTGCGTGAGTCTCACACTGAATGAGTGAGAGTTGGTAGCCCTGCTCTCTCTGCTCTGTGTCGGTTATCTTATAGCCAAAATATCGCCATATAACAGAGGTAGAATCTTTTTCTGGCCACCAGTTCAGTGTCCGTCTGCTCGGCATCATCTTCACCTGTTCTCAGTGCTGCACACCGGAAAAAGTCACGATGCGACCATACGCGCCACTGCCTAAACTGAAACTGACTGGTCTTCTTTTTATTAGCAGTGTAGAAAATGGACAAACAGCTCTCAAAGAGAATGGGTTGTCATGTCCACACATGCATTTATTTCATAAAATCGCAGCATTTTGCGTCATATAATCGCATAGGCTTGACATCGCGATTGCAAAATGATTAATCGTGCAGCACTAATTAAAAAAATAAAATAAAAAATACACAAAGTTAAAATAAATACAAAAGACCCTGACAGCACTTCAGAGAATACACTCCATACCAATACATTATATACACTCCATACCAATACATGCATTATATGCATGGTTCAAACATTAATAGGCTAAATATATTAAAAATATATATTTTCTTTTATTACTTTTTTTTTGTGTATTTATGATCAAATAAAAGCCTTGGTGAGTGGAAAAGACTATCAACTGACCGCGAACTTTTCAGCAGGATAAATGTGAATATTCTATTTGTTTTTGTTTTTTGACAAAGTCCTTTAAAATATCACTGTAGTAGAAATGAAGATGCATATTATAGAAGCTCTTAACTTTTTTTTTTCATTTTTAAGAGTGTTTTGGGCTCTATTTCAGGCTCACCCCTCACTCAGAGTCGGAACTTTGAGCTTTAATGTGATGGATATGAGAAGTGACAGGAGAGCTTGTCTCTGCCTCAGTCTGAAAATCAGAAAGGTCATGAATTTTTAAAGACTTTATCAATTGTACATCATGATCTATAGAGCTGTGTACTGATGCAGATTCCTTGATTCAGTTTGATTTTAAACTGAAATGTAAATGCAAACTACTATCCCTCAGGAGAGAACAGAAAAGACGAAGCCCCTAACCTGTCTTTGTATATAGTTTTGCGAATGCATCCTACCCAGCACATCCAGCCTCTTCGAGTTGAAGGAATTCCACCCAAACGCAATTCCCACATCTGTAAATACGATACGAACGGAGCTTTCCATTGAGAAATCCTCACAAAATGCGCATACAGCTCCCTCGAAAACTAAACATGCATACTCCTCACTCACGCACCAGACGTACACGCTTCCTGAAATGCTTGGCAGTGTTTCTTCATGATATTCACGTTCACACGTACGCAAATTAATAGATCCTGAAGACAAAGAAATAGAAAAAAGAAGACTGTTATAGAAGATATTGACAGAGAACCACGATCAAGGCATTTGTCGATCGGAAAGATGAATGAAGAACATACGTCACTTACTCCATTGCACTGATTGGTTGTAGGTCTATCCAATTGAGTGCAGATGCATTTTCTTTCCTGGTTCGGTTGAAACACACTCCTTAATCACAGCCCAATGGAGCAGAATCAGACTCATGCTCTGAGTTTTTAGAGTTCTTTAGAGAAAAACTCTAAAAACACTGTTTATTTCATTTGTAGCCTTTCTTTGTTCTAGAACATCATCATGCCACATACAAAAATATTCTGATGATACAGTGGTGGAGGCTTGTGTGAGGGGAAGAGATGAGGAGGAGTACAGGAGGGTCATCTCAGAGTTTGCGACCTGGAGCAGGTGCAATGGTCTCATTCTTAATACATCAAAAACCAAGGAGATGATAGTGGACTTTGGGAGGCGTAAGTCACATCATTTACCTGTGGTAATTGAGGGGGAGGACATTGAGGTGGTCCAGACGTACAAATATCTGGGAGTCCACCTTAACCATAAACTGGACTGGTCAGTACATGTAAATGCAGCATACAGGAAAGGTCAGAGCAGACTCTTTTTTTCTCAGGAAGCTAAAATCCTTCCAAGTCTGTAATGAGATGCTGTATCTTTTCTATCAGTCCGTTGTGGCCAGTGCTGTGTTATCTATCTATCTATCTATCTATCTATCTATCTATCTATCTATCTATCTATCTATCTATCTATCTATCTATCATATTCTGACTTGAATCTGAGTATGACGACGTCAGGCTAGTGTTTAGTATAAATGATTTATCTGTGCACTTCATTATTTTTTTAATTAATTTGCCTTCATAATCTTTAATCAAAAACATTAACCTTCCCTCCCCCCTCGAAACGACTTCTCTTCTCTTCCCGTCATGTGCTGTGGCGCGAGGGCAGGGCTATTGTGGTCTGGCACAATTCATATGAACTTTCAGTCTTGTGGACTTACAGTGGCTGCCGTGTGCGTGTGTCCGTTAAGTCCATGAGACCACAGTGTGTCCAATTTGTCATTTTAGGTTTCAGAAGGGCGCGAACACCCCCTTTGCGGTCGAAATGCGCCCTCGATGCACACTTTTACCGAGCCCGCACTGATGCGAGCTCCACAGCAGACTTCTTCCCGACAGTCAAAGTGGCGTTATGTCACGAAAGTGCAGACTCGTAGGAAGACCATGAGTGCTTAGGGTGCCATTTATGACAAGGCCTGTCTCAATTCTGCCTTCATTTTGTTTGCAACGCCCATCTCTTAACGATCCAATCAAGTCCTCCAGGATGAAATCAAGCCCCGCCTACAGTTTTTCTCATTTCAGAAGCCCTTTACTCAGATATACGTCACAATAGGGAAAAAGATATTTTGAAATACTATATATGTGTAATAGGGATGTCCCGATACCGATACTGGCATCGGGGATCGGGCCGATACTGTCCTCATATACTCGTACTCATAAAAATTCGCCGATACCACGCACCGATACCACGTACATTTTGCTAAACGAAACTGGCCGCCGCCAGTGCTTTGTGGAGGTGAACTGAGGCATAGGAAAGTATAATGTCAGCGGTTTGGGCTCTTTTCACAGGGTTCGTACAAGGTGCGTGTGTACAGAGCTGGTAAGTCCCGCCCATCCGTAAAACCCCAAGTGGACCTCTAGGTTGAAAAATCGTCAATGCAAGTGAATGGGAGAAAATAATTATTTTCTGGTCCCGTTTGAATTGTGCCATGAATGTGAATATATGTTGTCTGTGAATTTTTTTATATAACTTTTCATGTTACGAGTTTGACAGTATATGGTATGATTCTTCGGCTAGCAGTTGTGGAAAAGACATAACGAGAAAGACTACATGTCGCCTATGTGACGTCACCCCATAAAGTTGACTTACCCCTGATTTTCACCAACCTCAACGATTTTGTCCTCTCCCTGAAAGAAGGCGGTGAAGTGCACCAAAGACACAGCCATGTTTAGCGGGATCCGTGAGCTAGTGTCCGTGTGCGAGTGGTGGTGACGTTTCAAATGCGTCGAAAGCAGCGAAGAGTTGTAGTCCACAAAGTGCTCTCACACAAAGTCTAACCGTATCAAACTTCTACCCGCTAAATTGTAGCATTCTTTACACGAAAAGTTCTATAAAAAATTCACAAACAACTATGTTCACATTCATGGCAAAATTCAAACGGGACCAGGAAATAATTATTTTCTCCCATTCACTTGCATTGACCATTTTTCAACCTAGAGGTCCAGGGGGATTAGCGGAAGGGGCGGGACTTACCAGCTCTATAGTAACATAGCTGTGGTGCGCGAGCTGATAAGAGAAAAACGCGCAGTGGACTAAGTGCGCAACGGCACAGACGCGCGAGCTGGTCGAGCACATCCCTTTAAACAGACATCAGTGGGAAGTTTGTTCAGTCAGATGTCAATGGCAAAGAAAATAAAACGAGGCATGCAGCTTATTATTAACGTTAACTGACGAGAGAGAGAGCGAGCAAGCGCACTTCTGTTGAATGCTCTTGATTGCTGATCGTTCACTCAGCACATGTTATTTGGATGAAAACTAAATCGTATATGTAGCCTAAGTAAAGTAAAACATGAACTGTTACCTGATTTAAGTATAACGAGTGGTTCCCTACATTATTACAGGACGTGTGCAGGTCAAGAAGTTCCATGAACGCAAACATCCAAAGCGCGCGCCCCGCAAACCAGCATCTCAGCGCGCGAATACTGAATTAAATTGTCTTTCACGTCTTGCGCTTGTACGGACGAATTCACACAAAATTATGTAATAACGTCCGTCTTGGCGAGTATCCTATAGTAAACAAAGTCGGTTATATCTCAGATGAACGTAGCCATGTTCAAATGCGGTCCGTGCGTTCGGTCTTAAAGGGGCAGCAGTTTAATAATCCTGCTTCTGTGTTTTAATGTTAATCACACAAAGGACAAAAAAATTACTCACTGCTCTTGACTAAATAGGCTACCCTTTTCAACTTTACAAAAATATCTATCTATATATAATTTATACAGTAATGAATATGCTTTTTTCACATTTGATTACTTTATTCAAATTTCTGTACCTGTTAGATCTACCCGAAAAACTCTAAAAACACTGTTTATTTCATTTGTAGCCTTTCTTTGTTCTATTGTATTTATTTGTCCTATTTGTAATTCGATTGTTTGTTTTTATTTTGTCACTGACTGCTTACTTGTTTTAAATTCACATTAATTAGGATGGTAGTTTTTGTTGTAGTATCAAGATTGGATTAAATAATTGATATTTCACTGGTTTTGACAAACATTTAAACATTTGAATTTGATGAACAAATTAAGCCAACTAATATGATTTATATTCTTTTGGTTTATCTACTAATACATTTAAAAATGACAAATGCAGTGAAAATTCAGGTATCGGTTACGGTATCGGTATCGGCGAGTACCAAAAATCAAAGTATCGGTATCGGACTCGTTCTGCAAAAAGTGGTATCGGGACATCCCTAATGTGTAGGCTATATCGGGATCGCACGCTGTCTGAGAGTACTTTGGATGTGCCAGTCAGTGCGAGTATCGTTTTGTTTACATAAGCATTTAATTTCATTGGTTCAGACTCATGCCATCAAGAATTCAATACGAATATTCACAACGTTGGAATGCTGCGGTTACTAAACTTGACAACAATACCAAGCAACAATACCAAACTTGTGCTGAGGGGAAGCACCATTCGTCGAGAAGCCAGCAGAGAAAAAAGACATTTTTCATGGATTATTAAAACAAAGGAAAGATTAAGGAAGGAGGTATTCTCTGAAAACATAAAAATAAAGATAATTTTAGATGTTTAATTACTATTTGGAGCAGTGGGATCGCTAGACGAGGGCTTAATGAACACATTTTTGTGAAAACCTCAATTTCAACCAAAATTTATATTTTTCACTTGTTTTGCCTGCAACTTGTAAGTAGCCTGTGTGCATTTTGTCTCATTTTGCCTGCACGAGTCACACATTTTAAAGGTACTAAATAGCAACTTTTTTGTTGCCAATGTTTTAATTCAGAGACATTTTTTTTTTTTTTTTTCAATTTTCCAATTTGTTTTGTTTGTTGACACGTTTTGTTCCAATTAGATTGCACCAAATTAACATCGTTATTTGATTTGTGTAATTCTAAGTTAACTGGACTATACGAGAGACTAGGTTTGATGTTGACCTTTGAGTTACTAGTCTAGCTCTTTAACCACAGCATCCATTATTCTCCTTTTCTCCTGCAGATAACAGGTTTAGCGCCGCTAACATTGTCATCCTTACAGCAGCGGTTATTCTTGCGCTAAAGTGCTGTTTCAAATAATCCACAGAAACGCCTGCTGTTCTCTGTAATGTCATTTAGCCACGACTTTATCACACATAATTAGCATTTAGATAATAGCAAACACTTGGCATTTTAATTACGGATGGCCTTTGAGTGTAGCATGAGCACTATGAGCTTTACTTGAAACTCAACAGCAGTGTGGGAAGAAGTGTTTCCAGAGCAGAACGTGTCCGAAGGGACGGAGATACATTTGATGAAGCGCTCATGGCTAGAGACTGAGTAAAGGTCACGGTACGTAGCGCCTGTGGCAACGGGATTACACAATATCATGACACGTCCAGTACGACCAGTCATGTGCATGCGATTGCGTAGGTTTAGATTTATGATCCAGCGCTGAATGTTTTGGTATTGCGTCTTTGTTTTCATAAATGAAATTACTCCGATGTCACTTTTGAAATTTGAAATTACTCCGAGTTTTTTACAACTTATGTTGTCTAACATACTAAAGTACATGTAAAGTTCTTGATTATAATCTTAACTGTAGTGTGTTATTCGATAAAACATTTAAAGTTTTCAAATGCAATAGAAGTAATTATGAAATTACATATAAAGATTTACATTTACATTTACATTTATTCATTTAGCTGACGCTTTTATCCAAAGCGACTTACAATTGCTATACACGTCAGAGGTCGCACGCCTCAGGAGCAACTAGGGGTTAAGTGTCTTGCTCAAGGACACATTGGTGTCTCACAGTGGATTCGAACCCAGGTCTCTCACACCAAAGGCATGTGTCTTATCCACTGCGCCATCACCACCCCTAAAGATGTACTTAAGTCCTACTTAAGTGGGTCAAAACACTCTAAAGTTCAACTAATTGCATTTAATATACATTACATTCATTTTGCACTTAAATGTATTATTTCCTTTATTTTACTTTATATTTTAGGTACATTTCTGTATTTTTAGTTTTTATTTGTAAACTGTAGATTGAGTAACTGGCAGCATGTAACCCCCCCCCCCCCCTTTTCTCTCTCTTTTTTTGTCTTTTGTAGTTTTTCTATTCTATTGTTGTAAAATAAATAAATAAATAAATATTTTTTTTTATAAAAAAATATCAAAATCTAGCTCAAAATCTACTAATTTTACACACACACACACACACACACACACACACACACACACACACACACACACACACCTACACACACACACACACACACACACACACACACACACTCTCTATTATAAGATGAGGCGGACTTTGGTGGCTATATGCTGACCTCTGGGTGCTGTTTTAGATGTTGTCAGGAGGTCTCACTGAGGAAGACACATTTTTGAGACACAACCATGTTTCTAATGTCCTCCATGTGTTCAGAATTGCTGCTGAGCATTCATTATGACACATTTCTGTTAAACAGTGTGTCAGATTGTTTTGATAACACTGCATTGTCTTATCAGGTTTATTCTGGGCTTTTAGGGGTTATTACAGATGTTCAATGTCTTTATTCAGTTGTTTACTATGGGCAGTTCACAGGAATATCTGATTTTGCTAAATTTACTAAATGCATACTCTATAATAAATATTTTTGCTACAACATATTGGAAACAGAACTGTAATATTCATCCCAGTGTTGGTATTATCTTGGTAAAAAAAACCATAGCAGCATGTTTTGATTGTTAAATGCATTATTTGCGTGCATGTTAATAAGGAACAATAACGCCATTCATGGCAGAAGAACGGCGTGAAGAACCCTGAAGTTCATTCTGTCTATCAGGAGATCCAGAGCCATTCACTAAAGACGTTCCCTCATGTGAATGAATTGATGTGATTTTCAATTGAGTCTGTCTCTCTCTCTCTCTCTCTCTCTCTCTCTCTGGATCAATGTCAGACAGATGAGTAACAAGAAGAGGAAAAAAAAGAAAAAAACACAGCCATTTTCTCGTTTATTTACAAATCGCCTGCCAACGTGGGCGACGTACGGTATTACTTATCTGTCAGATTTCTAGAGAGAGTGTTTGCTCTGTGTGTGAGTGTGATGGAAATTCGTATTCAACAAAGAATCGGCTCATCAGGAACAGATACAAAACACACATAATGGATGTGTCTGTCTCACTGTCTGTCTCACTCTCCCAACAAAAGCTTGGGATAAAAGTGCCACAATACACAAGACAGGAGCAGCTGATATCTGAACTATTAATTAATCACACAAATATTACACAGACTGTCATCTTGCATTCATGAATACTTGCGCTCGGAGTCGAAATGAGCTCATAAAGTAACAGCCAGAGCCAGTGATGGTATCGTGAACGGAAATAGCAAGCGTGGCAGTGCGTGTGACATTGGTCAGCAGGCGGCGAGTGCATGCCAACTCTGACTTCCGTGTGTGAGCGCGTACGGTGGGAACAGAAGTCTGCGTCGTCTGTGTTTGTACCGTAGAGATGGAGGTTTTACTGCTGAATGGCAACTCTGTGTATAAATCATTTATATAAATGAGTGTGTTTTACTTTGGATTACATTTGCATTTACATCTCTTCAATGACAAAGTGATTATTACAAACAATTAAGGACATCATCTAGCCTAGTTGTTAAATGTGTAAAGAGACTTTAGTTGTTTGAAGCTTGTAAACTCACTCATTTGAATGGTGAGTTTGTGGTGAGCTTCACCAACAGTGTGTCTGCATGTGTGTGTTTAACATTGAGCTCTGCAATCTGATTTCCAAGGCAAAAGCTTGTTAAAGCAAATCACCGTAGGCGAATAGGGTCAAATTTGTTACTAAGAGATACTTTCCCCAGTTGATTAATCACAAGTACATCAAGACAAATGTTTTGTTTTACAAGTTTTCTGAAATGCAAAACTAGCATTAGGCTATCTAATTAAATATGCACTTATTTGCTTACATTTTCAGAACGTACAGTAAATATGAACACTGGATAAAGCCAGGTTAAAAATTCTTGTTTCATTTTGTTAACATATTAGAGTTAAATGTTTTTACAGAGGGGATTTTGGATATCTCTTTTTATCACTCCATAAATAAGACTGTGTTCACACTTGGCATGTTTGGTTCGAATAAAACGAACCCTGGTGCGATGGCTCAGTTAGTGTGTTTCATTTGAAAAAGTGTTATTGAACATGTCATCTGAACACTGGTGCGCATCAAACAAGCAGACCGAGACCGCTGAAAAGATGGGTCTCATTCCGCTTCCAAATGAACTCTGGTGCGGTTCGAATGTTATAAGAAAGCCATGTAAACGAATCAAAAACGGGAAGATGAGACCCTAAAAACGACAGAATGCTCAAGCATACCTGTTTTTTCTTGCTCATAAAAGTTTGGTACAGGGATCAGAACCACATCTCCCCGCAGCAGTTTTTCGTTTGTGTGTGTGACGGAGGGATTCCTGCCACTGTTTTGACTCTACACATTTTATAAGCTCTTCACGAGTTCTTAGCTGGTCAAAATACCATCATATGCAGGCTACACACATACAATGAGCGCATTTAGCTCAGAACACAGTGTTGTTTTGGATGTTCGGTAAGTTCCGTCTCAAAATAGGCAATATGTCATATAAGCCAACCATTCAGGTTGTAGGCTAAACATATCCCTATGCCTTCAGATTCGGTGTTAAAATGCTAATCTGAATGCTAAGCAGACCAGGACACTATATATATATATATATATATATATATATATATATATATATATATATATATATATATATATATATATATATATATATATATATATATATATAATATTTGGTTCAGACCAAACAAACCGAACTACAAGTGTGAGCACACTCTAAGAAATACTGTCAACCAACAGAAACACATATTTTTGTCACCATGTTTTTAGGAATAATGTTATAGAAATCATGCTGAATGTTATATTGATAAACCCCTCTGTAAAAAATAAAAAAATAAAATTTAAAAACCTTTTATAATACAGATGGGAATAAAACTGTAAAGTTTGGTGTAAGTACTACTGCATTGGAGATAAAACTAATTTTGAGAAAATAGCCTTAAAATAATTGTATTGAAATTAAAATCTACAGATGCAAACAGATGTTTTGAATGTTTTTTTCCCCACTAGTCTGAAAGAGGACGTTATGAAAGCAAATTATAACTCAAGACAGACCAGTGCATGGAAATAAAAAACAAAACAAAAAACAATGGTTTTGCTTGTAGTGTTTTGCCTTAAAATATAAAAAAAATTTCATTTGGTTTATTTCAGAGTCATGAAATCATCTTTTGATTTATTAATTTCTTGTGCATTTCTCTGTCTGTAGGTTGTGAGAGCGTTGCAGGAGCGTTGTGAGCTGGCACACTCAGCGGGTGAGTTGTAACATCATGCCTGTGCCAAGCTCCCTTGTAGCGTTACCCTCCGTCCGACACTGTCTCCTGCTGCTCACCGCCTCCGTCCTGCTCACCAACGGCGAGTGTAAGTCTCACCTTTAACTGCCTATTTATACTATTATCTTCTTTGCCCTCTTTCTCTTTACTGTTTGACTCAAACATCACAGAAGACTTCAAACCAGCGGCACCATAAAAGTTCAGACCACATAGAGTGAGATGTGTTTGTTTGATAGTTTGAATCTAACACTGCTGATTGTGACGCAGGGCCCTCGGCCTCCTGAATGTGCCCTGATGTCTGGCAGTTGTCAAACCCAAGTCTTGATCATAAATCATTATTCGATTACATGTAATATGATTTAATTGCTTATGGCATTTGACCAATTGGTGGTACTATTACCAAATCGATGCTGTGTCGTCAATGTGTGGAGACAATGACACATACAAAGTCTGATGTCAATATGCCAAAGCATTGTAGAGTTAAAGCCTCAAAATCAGCTTGGTATCATGTCATCAAAGTTGTTGATGCGTTATTCCAGAATGGTTTGGCCAAACACAAAGCTTTTAATAACTAAATGGCCAATATGGAAAAATGTAGTATCGTTCGACTAAGTATGCTGCACAGAATTATAAGAGACCAGTTTTGTGATTTTTGGGCAAACCATTCAGAAGTTTTAAGCAAAAAAAAAAGAAGCTATTTTTCATATATCCTGACCAGTATTTGGGTTATGCTTGTGATGACATGTACCAAGTTTGGTCTGAATACGCTAAAGTGTTGCAGAGATATAGCCTTGCGGCCTTAAAGGTGGTATCAGTGATTTCAGGCCCAAAAATATTTTATCACATTCATCTAACAGCCGTGCACGCGAAGTCAGAGCTGAAGAAAAAGCTGGCTCAAAACCTCACAACACCCTCCCCCTGTCGGTGATTGGTTGGAACACTATTTGTTTTGGTTTTGAGTGTTTGGCTAAACCATTTGTTTTTGTGTGCAGATCTCAGAGCCTAGGCTGCCTACAGAGGCGCGTTTTTTTGACGGCATGCCTATGGGGCGGGCAGCTAGCGGATCGTTAGGAAAGATTAGATGAATGTGATAAAAATATTTTTGGGCCTGAAATCACTGATACCACCTTTAAGTGATGCAGAGATATAGCCTTAAGTTATTGTAAAAAAAAAAAAAAAAAAAAAAAAAAACATACATTAAGTTGTTTTCATGAATTCAATTAATTAGACATGCTTTTAGGCCTATTTATTACAATTTAATTAAACCATTAAAATGGAATCCAGAAAAATAAAATGGGAAAACACAGAATTTGGTAAAAATAAAATGGAATTTGAGAAAACATAAAATGTAGGCTATTTCATAGGGCTATACAAATGTGATTTTTTGCTACATTTGTTACAAAATGCTGTAATTGTATAATTTTCATTCATTTTTTAATTTAACCATTAAAAAAGAAAACGGAATCCAGACACTTTTTAACGTGCAAAAATTTCAGACGAGAATTTTGGACTCCGTTTGCAAGGACATTAAGACAAAAACAAATTTTGGAAGAAGACTGATGATGTATTCACTCATTATTTACATTTTGTTTTAAAACAAAATAGTTACATAGTGTACCTTTAAAATGTACTTTAAAGTAGGCCTAAAACTTTGTAAAATATGGTTATACTTTATTTTAAGGTGCTCGTGTTACAGTGTAATTGGGTTCAGTTTGGTTTGGTTTAGTTTAGGGTTAGTTTATAGTAATGACTACAGTAACTAAATTAAATGTAACAAGGACACTGTAAAAAAAAAAGTGTTACCAACAAATTATATATTTTTTTGTTACATGTTACATGCATATTACAAAGCGCATGTTTTAAAAGTGAACTTAAATGTATTAAGAAACATTGTATTGAAAGTGTGCTTTAAGTACACTTACATGGCCTTTTACTTCAGAGTCAGAGAAGACTTTACACACAAATAAATGTGATTTATCACATTATTTGTCCTGTGGCATGTTCTTTTATCTGGTCATTGTGCATCTGTTGTGATTTTTGAGGTTTAATTTGTTTCGTGTTATAAAGATGATCGTTAGATCAGTATTTGCATATGACTGCCAGGCAGGTTGGAATTATCATTTTGTGCAGGCACTATCAAATTGACATCTTTGCGTCTAATTTGCTTGTATAGTAATTTCATTTAAATGAAGAGCCGCCCATCAAGTGTTCAGTGTGTGATCTGTGATCATAAGCAGGAGTCTATATGTGTTCAGGATGTGTATGTGTTCACATGTGGGATGGTGTTTAATTTTAGTTTGTCTGTGAGTTTTGCTGTGGTAGTAAAATCTTGTCAGCTCGTTTGCAGCTTCAGGCTTTAATTAGTGCTGCGCCGTTCTGAAGCGGATGGGAAAATGACAGGAATAATCAGGAACCATCACACAGAGAGAGAGAGAAAGAAAGTTTAGAGCTTCCCAAAGCAAGTGATCGACCTACAGTACGTAGACAAAGAAGGCGACAATAAATTATGATGATTCTTCAAATGACAGCAAACTACTAAAACAGCATTGCATGTATCCCTCATAGAGAAGGCAATCTCAAAATGCAATGCAGTGAGCTCGGTGAAAAAATTGAGGTTCGAGGTTTCAGTTCAGTGAGGGACTGTCTATGTAGGCTGCAGTGGAGGATGTTGAGTTTCTGTCTGCTGCGGAAATAGATGGGAAGCTTTGTCTGTAACAATTTGAAATACTGTTTTGTCATTAATGAATAACTTCACAGGAACAAATGAGTTATGCAATATTAACACTATAGTAACTAATTCATTTTAAAAGTGGTAATTTAATTTTAAAATGGTAATACTCCAGTCATTACTAATGGGTTACCATGATCTTCAACCCACGATACGATACTATTGCAATACTTCAAGACATGTACAAGGTTAACAAAAAATGTTGATTAAAATGCTAAATTTAATATTACATTGTGGGTGTAAATTAATAGGCTTGGACTTGGTGCTGATGCACAGGACAAAAAATATTCATGATTCTGAAGCTGAAAATACAGAATAATTTTAGACGAATAGCCTGCTTGTATTTAAAATGTTGGCCACTTTTTACTGGTAACATCAGACATTTGGCATTATCAGGACCCACACCTATTCCCCCATTGCATCACTATACATTATATTCAACATTATATAGTAGTTTCATGAAGTTCTGACTAACACTAACTATACACAATACATATTGTCACTATCCACGATACATATTGTTGCATTTTTTTTATTGCGATATATTGTGACACGATATATTGTTACACCCCTAACATTATGCATTATTCACATTAATTATGAATATAATACCATACTATATAGTATAGAACTATATAGTAGTTCTTAGTATTTCTCTGGGAGGTGTGAAAAAAATAGCAGTTATTGATTAACTAATAGTGAACCACCACATTTGACTAAGCGCTATTACTTACTAATTTGTTAATCGGAGTTTCTTGTTAGTTAGTAGTAGTTAGAATGTTAACATTGCATTACTCATATGTTCCTGTCTAGTTATTAATTAATGATGGAACATAATTCTAAAGTATTACCGCTTTGTTTAATAAAAACATGCAAACTCTGTGTTCAGATAGACACATTCATAAACAGAAGCATTTTAAAACAACTGACTGAAATTATTAACCAGTTAAATTGTCCCACTGTTGTGCCGTCAAACTGAATCATCAAGATTAATTAAGGCTAAAAAGTCTGAATTTACCAAATTATCACTTAACAGTTGATAATAAATCATTAAGCAAGTCAAACAGTCCAAAAAGATGCCAAATATAAACATCTATTTTTTTACGCAAATTAAAAAGGTTTCCCTTACATTTAAAGTGGCCCACAGATCCTGGCTTCTCAGCCATTTGCAATGCCTTGGGCTCCCCTTGGTTTAAAGTCCCCCAAAAATTTAAATGGAAGTTGTGATCGTGTTTTCCTCCCTATTGTGATGTATATGTGAGTGAAATGTCTTTTGGACCAAGAATAATTGTAGGGCAGAACTTGATTTTGATCATGGGGAATTGATGGGATGGCTGTGGTTTGCTATTGGTGGATCTCATGTGAGTGACAGGCCCGTCATCAGAGAAGAGAAGTCGCTGCATAAGGGAGGAAGCTATTTTGATTAAAGATTATGAGGCACATGAATTTTACAAAATAATGATGTGCACGGATAAATCATTTATAATAAACACTCCAAAATCCTTTAAAAAAATAATTATCAATTTTGAGTTTGAGCACAGAGTAATATTAACTGCATGTACTTACTATAGGGTTACGTTTGGGGTTAGGGTTTGGTTTAGTGTTAGTTACTTGCAATTATGCATCATTTACTATAGTAGATACATTTAACGTGTAACTATGGCACCTTAAAATAAAGTGTTGCCATCAAAATGTTTGATCTATAGCAGTTTCAGTGTGGTTCTCTGTTTCCGATGTCACGTTCTCCATCACTGTCATTCTCCAACTGGATTTCCAGAACATCTTGGCTAGTGAAACTTTTGCTCATTTTGTAGCTTGTGAAAGTGGGGACAAACTTCTGAATTCGAAGTACTGCCACTACTTCAAACAACAACAAATAACCAAAGATATGTATGGACTGTGTGTGTGTGTGTGTGTGTGTGTGTGTTCATGTATGTACACAAGTTTTTATGAAGATGGTCTAATTTTATATATATATTTTTTATAACAACATGAAAAAAAAATAAAAAAAAATTTGTCAGGTTCAGGTTAGCAGAGGATGTTTTGTTTATGATTAACAAATGTATGTGAATCAATTGAAATAAAATCAAGGAAGTTGTCAAAATGGCAATGAGTTCCACATAAACTTTAGAATAGTATAAATGTTCAAGTATTGTTTTTATTATTATTATTGTGGTTATGAAAAACACAACCACACAGGGGACACTTTTTTTCCCTTTTTTCATATTTTTTGCATTAATTATTAACTAATATCTAAACTAATACACATTTCAGTAATCATATGTAGTCAGCAGAGAGGCCTCCAGTGTGCCATCCAAAACTTAAGACCTTTTTAAGACCTTTTCAAAGGTACCCGTTGAGGGGCCATACGTGGAAGGCTCACTAGTTGGGACGGGGATGCCAGATCGTCCCGTTCGCCTGCATGAGGAGGTCCCTCCTCAACGGTATAGGCCAAGGAGCTGATTCCAGCAGCTGCGCCAACTCGGGGAACCAGACCTGGGTCTTCCAGAGAGGGTCTACAAGAAGGACAGCACTCTTGCTTTTCATGATCCGTTCGAAGACCTGAGGGAGCATCGAGACCGGAGGGAATGCAAAAAAAGAGGGCGGCTGGGCCAGTTGTGGGCCAGCGCGTCCCTGTCTTTGGAAAAGAAGACAGGGCATTGAGAGTTGCCTTCTGAGGCGAAGAGGTCGACCTCTGCCTCGCTGAAAACACTCCATATCAGCTGAACCATCAGGGGGTGAAGAGACCATTCCCAGAGGGAACGTTGTCTCTGGATAGCATATCCACACCCTGGTTCAGAACGCCTGGCACATGCGCCACTCTCAGCGAGCGCAGGTTGGCGTGTGCCCCTAAGAGGAGAAGTTTGGGCTTGGTGTGCAGGTTGTTCGAACTGAGACCGCCCTGGCGATTTATATAGGATACCACTTACATATTTTCCGTCCAGACCAAGACGTGGTGTCCCGCCAGGTTTGGGAGGAAGGCTTTTAAGGCCAGAAAAAAAAACGCTCTCATTTAAAGGCAGTTGATATGCAAGCACCTTTCCAGGCTCGACCAGAGACCAGAAACGGGCCTGCCCTTGAACAGGGCTCCCCAACCTAAGCATCTTTTGAAATCACCTTCCTCCTCGAGACCACTCCCCATGTTCATGCCCAATTGGTACCAGTTGGCTACTTTCCAAGGAGCCAGGGCTCAGATACAGCCATGGGTCACTTTGATGCGCAAGTCAGCCCGCCCTGAATGAAGCCGCAAGCTGTTGAATGGAGAGCGCGCGGTCTGGCGTGAGCCACGAACCGAGTCGAACCGAGTTGATAACTGTTCCCAGGAAGGTTACACTTTGGCTGGGAGACAGTATAGTCTTGGAAAAATGTATCCTGAGCCCAAGGCATTGCAAATGGCTGAGAAGCCAGGATCTGTGGGTCAGTAATTCTGCCTCCGATTGGGAGCCAAACGCCGAGGTAATTCAGAAAGTGCATTCCCCGCTGTCTCAGGGGGAAAGAGCTGCGTCCATGCACTTCGTATTTTTACGAGGTGCCAGAGACCGGCCGAATGCTACTAGCTGTTGAATAGTGAGGGCGCGGTCTGGTGAGAGCCGTGCTTTCATCTGTCTCGAGTCAATAACTGTTCCCAGAAAAGCTGTATGCTGGCTGGGGGACAGCGCGCTCTTTGTGATATTAATCCTGAGACCTAGGCATTCTAGATGGCTGAGGAGCCAGGATCTATGCATTATCAGTTCTTCCTCTGATTGGGCTAGGACGAGCCAATCGTCGAGGTAGTTCAGGATGGGCATTCCTCGTTGTCTCAGGGGGACAAGCGCAGCATCCATGCACCTTGTAAAAGTGCAGGGAGCTAGGGACCGACCGAATGGTAGGGCAGTATATTGATAAGCATGCCCCTCAAAGGCGAATCTCAAGAATGGCCAGTGGTGGTGGGCAATTTGGATATGAAAGTAAGCATCTTTCAGATCCACTGAGAAAAACCAATCCCCCGGGCGGATTTGCACAAGGATTTGTTTGGTTGTAAGCATTTTGAATGGCCGTTTCATAAGGGCCTTGTTCAGGTGTCTTAGATCCAGGGGTCTGCGAGCAAACTGGAGTGAGTAGCCTCGCTTATAGTTTTCATTTCCCAGTCTAATACCTCGGGGATGGCCTGCCAGGCCTCGGCCCGTGTAGCTAGGGGTTGAATGGAATCTGGGGGCGGGCCGCCGTGCAGCGGGGACTCAGCCGCCCTGGTTGTGTGCGCTAGAAAAGCATTCTTTTCGAGTGTGCTTGGGATTGCTGTTGAAACAGCATTCATTGACAGAGGTGCGTGATTTGTAACGGACTGGTGAATGATTTTGAATACTCATTTGCCGCTCTGTTTGAGCTGTTACTAAGACAGTGACTATCTGCGGCGGCGTGCGCTGCAGCGGGCCCGTTGACTAAAGTGATAACATGTTTTTTCAGTAGCACGTGCTTTGTAGCGGGCCTGGAGACTGATTTTCGAACATTTAGCCTGTGTGAGGGGGACTGTTGGGGAAACATTAATTTGAGCCGCTGTTAAAACAGCGTTCATCTGCAGCGGTGTGCGCCTTACAGCAGACCCGTTGACTGCTTGAGTCGCCTTTGAGGCAGTGCTTGATATCAGTGATGCGTGTTTTGTAACGGGCTTGGTGACTGATGTTTGAGTATATCTAGCCGCCTGAGCTGTAAAGGTGGCTGATAGAAAGACACTCGTTTGTGGCTCTGTTAGAGTCGCTGTTAAGGCATTGTTTGATGACAACGTTTATCTGCAGTGGTACGCACTTACAGCGGGCACACTTTTGATGTCAGTGGCGCATGTTTTTTAACGTGCCTGGTGACTAATGTTTGAGAATTTCCAGCCACCTGAGTTGTAATGGGGGCTGCTAGAAAAACACCAACATAAATTAGAAATCTTTTTAAACTACTCATGAGCACTTTTATAGAATGTATCACGCTTTATTGTAAGCCTATTTACTGTGATAAATTTTGACTCATTTGTAGAATTTATAATAGATAATCTGTTAAGGTAATAGATTTTATAACAACTGTAACATAGCTATAGTTTCTAAATAGTGGTCAACCGTTTTTTTGATGGCCGATGCCGATGCCGTTATCTTAGAGAGAAGGGTGGCCGATGGACGATATAAAGTCGATATTTTTTTTTTTATACTTTATATTTATTTTAATCAATATTTAATAAATTAGAAATAAATTAGAAAACAAATCAGTAAAATAAACATGTTTATACTTTAGATGGCAACTTCTAGAATCTGCAATCCTATTACAGTATTTTTCACAATAAAGTAATTGTTTAAAAATATATGAATATGTGACTATAAAGGAAGTAAACACTTTAACAGGGCACTCAGTAATCTGGTAATTTCGTGCGCACTGGTAATCATATTTTTTTTTCAAATAAAGACAAGGTAACGCTAATATTACATACAGCACACAGTGAAAACGATATGAATATGACACAGTGGGCAACTGGATATAGCACAGCATATTTTAAAATGAATGATTTAAAGTTTTTCGATCGTGTCTCTTGTGAAGCTGATCTTCTGTTTGCATTCACTCACTTCGCACGGGCTGACCGTCACTCGCAATCACACGTTTATGCAGGCTACAAATGCACACTTCACAAGATATCACAGCTTGATTCAATTAAATCTGCAAGGTTTGTGAAATTAAATCTTTATTTAGATATGCAGAGATTTGTTTAAATAATGTAGATGTGAATTTGCTGAATGTTGATGGTAAATGATAAAGTATTTTAGCCTGATTGTTTGCCTTTTCTGGTAAATAATATAAAAGCAAACGCTTTACTTTTTCGCATATTATTTACTTTCTTTGGTTACCAGTTCTGTCTAACAAAGTATTAGATATGACTGACAGAGATTGTCAACTAAAGAAGAAGAACGTGAGTGAGTACATTGTGATCAGGCGCTGCCGTTCTCTTCTCAGGCACTGGTGTTCTTAGCGCCGACTGTCAAAATAAAAGTCCGGAGCACCATCAAAATAAAAGTCCCGCTTCCAACACATCGGCCAATCAGAAAAACATATCGGTCGATGCCGATATTTAAAAAATGCCAAATATCGGCCGATATATCGGCCTTGGTGATATATCGGTCAACCACTATTTCTAAATGTGTAGGCTTAAAGGGACACTTCACCCATTTGCATTAAGCTTTGCATTGTTAGAAACCCAGTCATACTATTGAATGGTCGTGCAACACTCTCTCATTTTCCCCTGAGACGGGAGAAATCTGTTATTTACCTCTTACACTTCCTCCTACAATGACGCAAAAATCGTCATTTTGCGTCATTGTAGGAGGAAGTGTTAGAGGGGGGGATTTCTGTTAAGACTACAGACACTAGTTTCTCATCTTTCCCAGAGTGGGGCGCGCTCACGCTACAGACCTATTACAGATCAGTGGGTGGGACTTTACTCTCTGAAACTGAAAGCAATATCCTCCATCTTGTTTGAAGCTAAGCTAACAGGCGCTGTGGAGACAGATGTACAGTTATGACAATAGCGGAGGAGAGTGCTCAATATGATATAGAAGAAGAGGATTTCGGAAGTCTGATGCTTGAATCAGGTGTTTGTGGCTACCTTTACAAGCCGCATTATAGCGAAGAGCAGCCGAGGCAGAAGACCTGCCTGCCGCGGACGAGGAGCCCGGACTGGCTCGAGTTAGGGCGGACTGGTGGCGCCGGTGATGCAGCTACGAACCGCTACGAACACAGAGATAGAGTCCGTCTGCGGCAAAGAATTTCAACGATGACAATTTCTCCTGGACGAAATCTCTGAATCAGACGAGGACACGGACGTTTGTGTTGTGAACTATCCTAGTTTCGCACCGCATATGTTCTGACTGAACATCCAGGTACCATGCAATAATTCACCTTTTCGAAAGAAATACAAACGAGGAGTAATGCACTATATGAGTTCGCCAACTAACTAGACATTTTGTGTGAATGTGAAATGAATTTCAAGCTCTGGTAGTAGCTAGCCTTGTAGACGGAAGAGTGATTTCTCTTATAGGCAGATATGCGCTTTCTGGATTAGTGGGAGTGGCTTGCGGAGCTGTGCAATGTGGTGCATTGTGGGAGTTGTTGTCTTTCATACAAATGCGTTCTGAAGTTATTTTTTGTCTTTTCTCGGTCACGAAGGCACCAAATTAAAAAATTATTTTACATTTCGACTACATATATGACCCACTTTAAATAAAAAACAATGTTCAAATGGGTGAAATGACCCTTTAAGCATGGTAATGAGGAGCCATCAATGGTCTTAACTCTAATTACAGCCTTATTGTAATTACAGCTTTACAGTTAAACAATTACAATAACTATGGTTCATTTTCATAAGGCCAAGTGCAAGTTGTTGTTGAGCTGTAAAGTTGGGACCTACTCGAATTATTGACCAAACAAAATGTTTTTTGTGTAAATTGTGTTCAAATGACGGCCGATTGGAAAAACCTGGCCTTCAGATATTCCAAGAGATGACAGTCAAAATCTTAAAGCTGATGAACTTTTAAAGAGTAGGAAATAAACAATTTCAATATAAGAATATGTTAGGCCTAAGTAAAGGTTATGTTAGTCTAAGTTAGTTTGACTTCCCATGACACTTTGAAGTAAAACATTGTCAAATTCCAGGGCCTTAAAAAAAAATACATCATATAAATCTATCCTATGTAAAAAATTAATTGTTAACTAGGTTATTATTTTATTGCAGTTATGTTATCAATTAACTTTGCATGTGTGGATGATACCACAGAAGACAATTTTGCAAACAAAATGAACAAACAATCAAATAAATAAACCTTACGAGGGAGCATGTCCCAGGACCCCGCTAAAACGGTTCACACGTCAAACCCCACCACCGGGAATGTTCAAACCAAAACTATGCCATTGTGTGTGTGTGTGTGTGTGTGTGTAACAGCACAGGCTAAACAGCTGCCACTCTCCAAAGCTTGTGGGCATGACAAACATGAGCACATGTGTGAACGCTGGCCTCTGACTGTCTGCCTGTCTC
Organism: Scardinius erythrophthalmus; assembly: GCF_964197995.2. NCBI lineage: Eukaryota > Metazoa > Chordata > Actinopteri > Cypriniformes > Leuciscidae > Scardinius > Scardinius erythrophthalmus. Next base: position 15,940,287 of record NC_138222.1, on the reverse strand, counting down.
TCTCACTCTTTATAATGTCGGTCGTCCATTTCCTGATGAACCGCTTCCACTTTTTCATCAGAGTATTTTTAAATCTTACTATAATCAGAAAACGGAGTAATTTGGCCAGAAGATTTAGAGATCATTAACATGATTGTGAAAAGAAAAACAAAAAAACACTTCAGATTGAAACTAAATGTAAAGTTTCTAAAGAGAGAGAAAAAGCAAAAACTGGGGTTAGTGATTTAGAAAATCGTACTCGGTTACTAACGTAACCTCGGTTCTCTCTAGAAGAGGGAACGAGTACTGCGTAATATCTTACGCTATGGGGAAATATCTTTTCCGTGAGATATTGAAGCCAAAAATTATCCTTAATTTTTAAATAATGTAAAACGCGTTGCGGCAGCATGCAGGCATAGGCAAGACGGCTCGCGTGCCTATTGGATCACGTCCCGCCGAAACTCACGTGGCCTGGGCCTATAAATATAGCTCAATAGGCTGATTTCACTGGTTTTTCATCGCCGAAGCGAACCAGAGCGTGTTGCAGGCACGGCAAAGATACGCAGTGCTCGTTCCCTCTTCTTGAGAAAACCGAGGTTACGTTAGTAACCGAGTACGTTCTTTTACGAGAGGTTCTCTCGTACTGCGTAATATTGCGTAAGATACGCTATGGGTAACACAATGTAAAACGCCGTGCATGCTGAGATCCAATACCAAAGTCCCAAGGGCAAGTGCCTGGGGCTCATATAGTACATGGTCATCAGGGACTCGCAGAGAGTCCAGGAAGAGGGGCTAGAATAGCATCATTCCTGTAATAAATAGCATCCTATAAGGAGCAATTATATTGATAGTGTTCCACACAGCCAGGGCGAAAAAACTCGGCCTGGACTGATGAATATTATGGGTCTTAAACACTGCCCATAGAGTTGCATGATCGATCAGCAAGCGTTGCTCAAGCAGTTTCAGTATTCTGGGCCGATAGCATCGGGGCAGACAGTACCGATCTATTAGACCGAAAGAAGCTTAGCCTGCAAGGCGGGAACCTCTAGGTTATAAAACCTTTTACATGTAGATGGGGAGGCCCAGCCTGCCGCCATACAGATATCTTGCAAGGCAATCCCACTAGACCAAGCCCACGATGAGGCCATGCCTCTTGTGGAGTGCGCTCTGACACCTAACGGGTACTGCAGGCCCTTAGAAGCGTAAGCCAGCGCTATAGCATCAACTATCCATCTGGATAGGCTCTGTTTCGACACGGCTAGTCCCTTAGAACGTCCGTTGAACGGGACAAAGAGCTGCTCTGTCTGTCTGAAGACAGTCGAGCGAGACACATAAGCCCTTAATGCCCTGACCGGGCAAAGGAAGCTCGCGTCCTTCTCCGGTTAGAGACCGGCAGGGCCGACAGGGAAATCACCTGAGCCCTAAACGGTGTGTTTAGGGATTTAGGAACGTACCCATGCCTCGGTTTGAGTATGACTTTCGAGTCATTTGGCCCAAACTCCATACATGTTGCGCTCACTGAGAGGGCACATACACTACGTTTATTGCAAAATCGACATGAGTCGATTTTATGTGTGCGGGCCCTGGAGTGTGGCGGGCTGTGCTTGTGTGTAGGAATGAACACTGGGTTGTGGCATTTTTACTACACTCATAACACCTTCGGCCGTTGCCGGAATACCAGAAAATACACTTTGTGGGATTTATCTGGGCCGCCGTAAAAACGGCGTTTGTGTACAGGCAAGCGGGCTGTGATACCGACTTGTTTACTGCAAAATACACTGGAACAGTCGCATTTACTGGAACTGAACGAGCGAGAAGTTTCGGTGCAAGTCTGGCCGCAGCGGGACTCGAACACCGTCATTTTCCTAAGCTGGCTAGGAAGACTTTGAGGCCTCAGGCTTTATCTCAATCTTAGGCCGGGGCCCACGCGGCGGGCGGAGGCTGCGGCTGAGAGCTGTGAGCAGACGGCTGTCTAGAGCGGCCTGCTGCGGAGCTGGAGCGCTTGGGCAAAAAGTGCTTCATGGCCTGTGACGTTTTCTGCACCTCAGCGAATCTATCTGCGAAATCCTTGACGGATGATCCAAAGAGGCCTGTAGAAGAGATGGGGGCGTCGAGGAACGCGGAGCGCTCAGAGTCCGGCATCTCAGAAAGCGTCAACCATAAGTGTCTCTCCGCAACGGTGAGAGAAGCCATGATCCGCCCTATGGCTTGTGCAGCAGACTTAGTGGCACGAAGAGCCAGGTCCGTGGCACTCCTTAAGTCCGGCATGCTGATAGCTTCCGGTCCTTCCTCGTCCATTTTACAGAGAAGGTCGGCCTGGAAGATCTGCAAAATGGCCATTGAATGCAGCGTAGATGCAGCCTGTCCAGCAGCGGTGTAAGCGCGGCTATACATGGCAGAAGTCGTGCGGCAAGCTTTAGAGGGTAGCGCCGTCTTAGCATGCCGTCCAGCAGAGGGCGGGCAAAGATGGGCTGCTACAGCTTCTTCCACCGGAGGAATGGAAAGATACCCTCTGTGTTTAGCACCGTCCACCACAGAGAATGCATCTGACACAGAGGTGCGGACCCTGGCTGAGAAGGGGGTGTTCCAGGACTTTGCGACTTCTTCATGAAGCTCAGGAAGAAAAGGCGCAGGTCTAGAAGACTGTGAAACGCGGTCCTTTTGCAGGAAATAACTATCCAGCCGGTTGGGCGCAGGTTCCGAGAGAAGGGGCGAGATCCGCAGAGCTCGACCAATCCTCACTGCCCGACGCCAGGATAGAGCAGCTGTCATCCTCCACAGACATCGGAAATGGCGGCAGACGGCGGCCATTGTCTGGCGGGGAGAGACTCAGGCGAAGCAGGCGGAGAAGCTGTTGGGCGAACCGGCGAGCTTTTCTCAGTAGGAGGAGGTTCCGGGACCCGCTGAGAACGCCACTTTTTACGGCGCGGTGCCGCAGCAGGCAGAGGTGCAGACTCAGAGAAGGATGCCAGGCGAGTCCTCAGAGTCACCATAGGCATTAGCTCGCAGTGAGGGCAGCCGCCGTCAGCGAGCACGAGAGCTGCATGATCCTCACCCAGGCAGGAAACGCAGATGACTTGGCGGTCCCCGTCGCTGAGTGGGGCTCGGCACGAGCCACAGGATGAACAAGACATCTTGATAAAGACGCTCGGATCTTTTAGGAAGGAGTGTGTGTTGCAGCGGCGAACACACACTAGCAGAGAAAAGGATATGTATACGCCGGATAGCGTAGCAGGAACGGCGACTGAAGGCGGCGAGTTCTCGACCAGCGGCTTCAGGATGCAAAGGCTCGTCCCGCTGAAGGCTTTCTCAACGGTGCGGCTTCTTCCTCTCCAGATCCAGCGATGCGAGGGCTTCGCTGAAGAGATGTAAAATCAGTGAAATCAGCCTATCGAGCTATATTTATAGGCCCAGGCCACGTGAGTTTTCGGGGGCCTCTCTCCATAGGCTGCTGCAGTTGCCGCAGGGCAGCCAATAGGCACGCGAGCCGTCTTGCCTATGCCTGCATGCTGCCGCAATGCGTTCTACATTATTTAAAAATTAAGGATAATTTTTGGCTTCAATATCTCGCAGAAAAGAGATTTCCCCATAGCGTAAGATATTACGCAGTACGAGAGAACCTCTCGTAAGAGAACTATATCTTAATCTATACTATATTATTATGTGTAACTGTGTAATTTATATAATTTAATTATAATTAACACATTTTTAAGAATGATTACTCTATTCAAAATCTAATCAAAGTTATTCAAAAAGTACTTAAGATTCTTCTGACCAATGGCCAAATCACAAATTTAAATTAAATGTAGCCTAAATTTGATTTATGTTTAGTTGATATGTTATCATTGCTCTTCTCTTTTTATTTGACAATAGATGTTTATTTTGATCCTGAAGTGAACCATTAACCCTCTGGGGTCTGAGGTGTTTTCTGGGCCCTGGAGGTGTTCTGACATGCGCTGACATTTGTGCTTATTTCTGTTACTTGTGACATTTTCATGGCTAAAGTCTGATTACACTGTATTTAGCACAAACTCTGCTACAATAATATGTCAGCAGCATGTATGTAAAAGTTTGTAGTTTTGAGATAATTACATTTATGCATGGTTTGTGAAAAAAAAAAAAAAAGAAGGTTGTCACTGAAATAAGGTCATTGAAACCCATACTGATTATTTCTTCACAAGACTTTTGAATTGTATCACATAGCTCAGAATATTTGCTACAAAACTATGTGAAAATCATCCTGCCTACTCATTCAGATAAAACTATACATTGATTTAAAATTTGTAAGACATGTCTTGTGAAGGAGCTTTATGCGAGGAGGGCGTGAATCATCATGAATATTGATGTGTTTCACACCTGAGAAAGAAAAAGACACTCCTATAATGACCCAATCAGGTGCTATCAGGCCCTATCATTATGAGGAACCTTGCACAAAGAATGAGGAGATATTTAAAAAAAGAATGGCTTATGACTGTTAGGATTTATTTAAAACACAACAAAATCCAAAGATACACAACAAATGACAAAAAAGCACATTATTGAACACACTGATCTAAAGACAGAGACTTGAACAGTCACACACCTTTGTGCCATTCCTGAAACATAGTTCATACCTGTCATTTCCAAGGTGTTTGATTTTTCACTTTACCATTTCATGTACAGAGACTCATGTGAATGTTAAAGTCAGCAGGACTCATCAGTAGGGCATCTGGTCCCTGTAAAAAAATAAAAAAACAAAACAAAAAAACCCTGTGACCATGCTGATATCAAGAGAAACTATAGACCCCTTTTCAGTTGGTAAACATGGTGACGTTTTTTTGTGGGCGGAGCTTAGGTGGTGGCAGAACGATCTCTCTGGCCGCTTCACTTACGTTAGTTTGCGAGTTTTGTTAGCTAAAAATTAGATGAAAAATGTAAAAATTCCTGATACAGCATATTAATATTTTTAACTATGTATTCGATTACCCTTTCTTACCAGGTTCTTCAAAAAGTCTAATCACACTCAATCAAAACAATGTATACAATCATAGATGATTCACAAATAATCACAATAATTTTGAAAACATTATACGATAAAATTTCAAATTGGAGCCTGTACTCTGTCGATTCTTGCACCCAACAACACAACAAGATGACATTTAATAACAATAATAATAATTTAAGCTCCTTATTATGTAGCCGAATCTGTGCTGGTTTGTGTTGGCCGCCTCCAGTTTTCGCTTTGTTTTGCCACCAGCTAACGTCGTCGTGACGTAACTGTGACGTCGGCTCGAAATTGGTCTATAGGGGTGCAAGATTTTGTGAATACATTTGAGATTTTTCTGGTTAAATTGCGATTTTAAAATTTACAAAACACACACACACACACACACACACACACACACACACACACACACACACACACACACACACACACACACACACATATATATATATTAGGGCTGGGAATCGATTAAACAATTTTTACTAATTAATCTTACAATTTGCTGTGATTAATCACAATTAATTGCATTTCCCCCAAACTTGTAATCATCAATAGTTAAACGTAGAATCGCTAATTCAATTAAACAACAGACAAAAAAAGGGGAATAAAAGAAAAATTTCCAAACAAATTGGACAGAAAATAGCTCTTTTTTTAAATATTAAACATCAGTATATCAATATATTATTCTTCATTCAGTTCTATGCAACATACTCAGATTTAACAGATTTATTTTTTGACTAATAATCTAAATAAAGTATAGTCATACAAAGCTATTATTACCAGAGCATGTGATCAGAGCAGGCAATTTTACCATTGTTGGCCAGCATGGCTATACCAGCTCAGCAAACAGAAGTCTACTACTGAGAAATTTCACGTTATTTGAGCGGACTTTGCTTTTCCAGTGCTTGATCGGTACATGATTGGAGCATTTGGGCCGTTAATCACAGAGCAGAACGCGCAGCGCAAACACGGAGCGGAACATTGAGCAGAGAGCGCAGCGTGCCCACACACCACACGGAACGGAGAGCGCGGCGCACACATGGAATGGAAAGCGCGACGCACATACGGAACGGAAAAGACCCGCTCGTGAAGTTACTAAACAAGCTGCGCGAGAATGAAACCTGATCGCCGAACACGGAGGGGTGAGACGGCATATTTTCGGCCTTTTCAATAGCAGCTGCAACAGGAAGTCATTAAAACGAGGCAAAAAAAGGTACTGCGTCAATTGCGTTATTTTTTTTTTAATGCGTTAAACATCTCAAATGAATTGCAAAGATTAATGTGTTAATCCCCCCACCCCAATATACAGTATATATATAATGAACACCAGGTTTGTTGTGCCTTGTAGGCATATAGGCTACGTGCAGTGCTGCATAAAATAATAATAACAATAGCCTATAGCAGGCGTTATATCATGGTATCAACCAATCATGGTGCTTCGTGCCGAAGCCCGCCAGAATCTGCTTCTGGCTATATAAGCGGGACATTTCTCGCACAAATTTGATCACTCTTACAGTGATTTGCGCACCACTCATGCAAAAATAAATAAACCGGGCTTCAGTCATATTGAGCTGAAAATGCCTCCGTTTACAGGAACTTAGTGCTTATAAATGTTCTGAAAGTGTAATGTGCATAATTAATAATAATAACCTGATTCTATATGTGATAAACACACACACACACACAGAACAAAAAATGCAGTTTTTCCCATTATCACATCTCTTTTTACCAGGTCTGTCAGATATGAAGAAAGATGGTATTGGACAATTCTCATGGGGGCGTCACCCAAATCTATTAATAATCACCTGCATGCAAATTAATTGTCTACTCTGCATGCCTGCTCATGAATATCCATGATGCAAATGAGTTCCGCTAATTAGTGATGAACAGAAAGTGCAAATCACCAACACTTGTAAGAACACACACAGCACACTCTCTACATTTACATTTGTGTAAAACTGTATTTTAAATATTAGCATAGAAATAATATAAGTGAGGTATTTTGAATGTGATTGTGCTGAAATCCTCACATTTACTCACATAGAACACAAAAGGAGATATTTTAAATAATCTACCATTCACTCTTTTCCATTTAATTATAATAGATGTGTACTAAAAGGCTTCCAAAAAAAAAAAAAGACCCAAAAGAACCATCACTCCAAGAACTATCATTCTCTTATAAATTCCTGAAAACAGTGGATGTACAGATTTTCAGTGAGCACAACTTGAATATCACTTCCACTATTATGATAGATTTATGTTATTTTGCACCATAAAAATAACATAAATTTAAAAATAAGACCCAGTCACCATTCACTGCGGTTACATGGAAGAGAGCGACTGGTGCATTCTTCAAAGCATCTCGACATTAGGGTGAGTAAATTATGACAGAACTAAACCTTTAACAGCTGGTGTTCATTTATCTAATAAACGACTACCACAACAGCAGTGCTGTTCTCAGGGACTCATACGTTCAACAAACAAACTTCTCACAAAAAAATAAAAATATAAATAAATAAATAAATAAATAAAATAATAACATAAAACACGGGATCAATAAACCAACGAGTGAGGCTCTTTCTTCTTCACAGAATGAAAGCAATGGCAATTTCACACTTCCTGAACTGCTGCCGCTCATTATGGGATTTAATTGGCTGAACTATTCCGCCCAGTCAGCCGTGACCATTTGGGCGGGGCAGGAGGCATTTTCACTATTACGTCCCATCAGGGGGTCGTCATGACGATCACTGGAAAACACACAAACACACGCACGCACACACACACACACACACACACACACACACACACACACACACTCTCTCTCTCTCTCTCTCTCTCTCTCTCTCTCTCTCTCTCTCTCTCTCTCTCTCTCTCTCTCTCTCTCTCTCTCTCTCTCTCTCCTCTCTCTCTCTCTCTCTCTCTCTCTCTCTGTTCATACTCCATTTGTACCAGATCCAAGATGTATTGATCAGACAGTAATTAAATTGCCCTCTCTCTGTCTGATATAGATGTATAATCACAGTGTAAATACTCTCATGACATTTCAACGGCAAACTCAATACTGCTCACGAAACACAATAATCACTGCACGAGACATTCTTCATCTGTGACATCACAACAAGAAATGTTCAGTAATGTGACTTGCGTGTTTGAATGCTTTTTAAATGGTTCTGTTTAATGGCTTGTTAATCATATTGAGACATGGATCCCTGATGTCAGATAAGATGGGAAAATACAACCTGTTAAACACTGATCTCTCTAGAACAGCATCTAGATTTCCTTGATGGCCCAAATGTTTGTATTCCTCAGGTTTGGTGCTTTAGTCTCTGTCTCAAATGACACCCTCAGCTGCTGGACAATTGGGTAGTCTGCTGTAGAAGTTGCACAGATTAGTTCTAGATAAGCTCTGCCACTACTCATCATTTTCAGTTGTGATGATTGCAGAAGGAAACTGTGTCCTGTTGGACCTCAGCCACATGATGTTATATTGCATTATATCACATGGATGCATTTGGCAGATGCGACTTTTACCTTAAGCGACTTACATTGTATTCAAGGTATACATTTTGTCAGTAAATGTATTCCCTGGGAATCAAACCAATGACCTTGGCATTGCTAGTGCCATGATCTGGTTGGGCTACAGGAATGCCATTTACATTAATCCATTTGCCAGACGCTTTTTTCCAGTGCGTTCAAGGTTACATTTCATCAGTATATGTGACTTTTGTCAGACTCTGCAAGACTATGCAAGGCCTAGTTTACTGTGAGCTCCACAATAGTGCATTCAGAATGCACAAAGGGGGCACTCATGAGCACCCTTCAGAATGATAAAATGATGTACGGGACTCCCTACGGTCACTGACATTTACCAGCAAAGGCCACAAAACTGCAAGTCAACTGTGATCTTCTGATCTGAGGACAGTTGATTTTTGAACGTGTGAACATTTTTTGAGTCATGAAGTAGATTTTCCAACACGTTAGGTGGATCACACACACACACACACACACAAACAAACACACACACACACACACACACACACACACACACACACACACACACACACACACACACACACACACACACACACACACACACACACACACACACACACACACACACACACACACACAACCTGAACCTGACAAATTTTTTTGTCCATGTTATAAAAATCAATAAAATATTTGACCATTTTCATAAAAAGACTTCCGTACATACTTATAATAGCACGCACACACACACACACACACACACACACACACACACACACACACACACACACACACACACACACACACAACACACGCTCCCTTCTGGCAGTCCTGACAAGTATTTTGTGTGTATGTGTCCCACTGTGCCACCTCACACAGTCACTTCCCCTCGCCATCTGTGAAACTCCTCTTAGCGAAACCAACACCATTCTTCAGTGTGTGTGCGGAGCCAGTGTTTTCCTGCATCTTTACGTTATACATGGGAAGAGGTTTGTGTGTCTAAACAGACAGGATGAGACTCATTTGTTAGAGAGATGGGAGAGAGAGAGAGACAGGGAGAGTGTCAGCATGATAAATGGCATAAATCTAACTCTGAAGACTGTAGGCTAAGAAAAAACGACAGAGCGAGAGAGGAAGAGAAAATGAGGGTAAGAATGAAATGGAAGCCAATTCTTCATCTTCTCTCTTTTTGTTCAGGTGTTTTTTTTTTGTTTGTTTTTTTTTGGTGTGTGTGTGTGTGTGTGTGTGTGTGTGTTCTTCCATCCACAACAAGGGAGAGACAAACGGCTCTGGATCTGAAGGGTGATCATGTACTATGAGGAAGTATGGAATTGTGTTCTAATCAGAGGTGATCATGCCTATGCCCTATTCCCTCTACATTTAGAAGATGGGTATTTGGAACATAAGTGAAAAGAACCGTTGTTACCACCTCACAAAGGCAAATCTAATGATCTTCAGTTATACTTGAATTTATCCTTGTTTAAAACACTTTTCTTCCCTTTATTAAGATAATAGATCAAAAGAATTAACAGCATACTAATACCAGCAATTACTACAGTGCAGCTGGCTTAATTTACGTTGCACCTTGTGCAGGTTTAGAGTTTCTGATGCAGTGTGAAGATTCTTGGGAGTGAAGTGCCCATCAGTTGAACCCCACAACAGCATTAATTTCAAAGGTTCTTTTGAAGTAGTTATTTTTGAGCACTTCTGCTTGGAATGGTTCTTTCTTCGAAATGTGCCCTGGGAAGGCATCATCTCTGCCTTTTGGAACGCACTTACTTCAGCATCACACTTTTTTTTTTTTTTTTTCTGTGTGTGCATTTTAATTTCTGACAAATTATTTCATTCAACATACATTGCTGGGCTCTTAACAAGGAGAAGACCGTTTCACATCAGACAGGCTCTTATCAACAGACTATCCCAGCCTCCTTTAGCAGGTCACATGGTCAGTTCCAATAAACTCTCTGGAACAAAAGACGAGTGAAATCATCAGCATTTCTTTTTTTCACAGAGAGCAGGAATTAATGGAAAGGAGAAAAGATAAATCAATAATTAATTATATCTATTTCTAAAGCATCTATTCAGAGCTGTCTGCATCCTGACCAAAGCACATTTTCATTGAAAAGGAGTTCATTGCTGTTTGTTTTAAAAGGTGCCATTTTTACAACCAAGTCAGCTTCTTAAGATGACCCTGACGTCTGTCACAGAGTCACATCTAATAACCAAAAGGTAACTCAGGGTTCGGTTCTTGGCCCCGTTCTCTTCTCCATTTTCACAATCTGAATAGACCCAATCATTAAGACACACTTCTTGCGCTACTGCTGGTCTACTCCTGCTGTGCAGCTACTCCTGTCAGTCCAGCCTTAAAACACTACAATTCCAGTTTATATATCTAACATTGTGTGTCTCCATCTTGGCCGGATGAAGTATCACCACATTCTGCTCAACCTTGCAAAGACAGAACTTATTTTCTCAGCCAGTCAACCACAACGTCACCATATGGCTAGGCTCAAAAAAACAAACTTCACTGGCCACATCGCAATGACGGCCTAGTCATGCTGTATCATGCATTCCACTGCATTGCTCTGTTGGCAGAATTAAACCTCTACTGACTTGCCCTGATGGTGCATCTGGGCTTCAAACCCAAGAGGGTCCATGTCAAACCTCTCTTGATCTTGCTCCACTGGTTACCTGTAGAAGCAAACATCAAATTCTCCGACAGTGTCGTTGAGAACTTCCACTAGACCAGCACCCTCCTACTTCAAAGCTTTCATAAAAGTCGATGTACCATTCTCTGCAGTCAGTAAGTGAATGATGCCTGGTGTTTATAGAACCTTTGCATTTACTATCCCTCCTGACCAACATATGTATCAAATATCTTTCAATGTTCACAATTGCTCACTGGGTTTACCCGCTAGTTAAAATGGTATTGCAATGGATTTCAGTGGATCTGTATAGAGAAAAGGAACCAGGTCTTAATAAGGCCTAAATGGTCAATCGGGTTAGGGCACCTGCACTTAAGTGTTTATGCTTTTAAAAATGAACGTAGAGGAAAAATGCAAGGGTTTGTGAAACTTTCAGTGTATGTTGCATTGCCATTGAACTTTGGCATTTGTTGACTATTGACAGATGAGTCCAGCTGTGCTTCCAGAAATTCACTTCACAGTAGTCTGACTTGATTTTTAACTCACCTCTTTCCATACCCAAAAATATCTGCTAAATGTTGCGTCAGAACATTCTGTAGGGTGTACATGCTAATGTAACGGGTGCTTGTATTCACTTTTTTTTCTCCAGGAGTATCCCGTGGTGATAGTTTGATTAAAACTTTCCTGGGCTTAAACCAGAAACCTTTCATTTACCAGCCTTTAGCTTTATCAACAACACCAACACAATGAGAAACAATGGGTTATTTTTTATCTATCTTTTTATTTAGTTATTATTATTATTATTATTATTTTACACTGGAAAATTGCACTTTGTTCCCGCCAACATGCGTACACATACTTTGTCCTTGATCTCATGGTCAGCTGTTGAGGTAAATATTAGTGAGGAGAAACTTAGTTTACTCTTGTGTGATAACCATGAACCATCACACACACACTCAAGGCCAGATCCTCAAGCTAAACACACACACACTGACACATAATTACATATTAGGTTGTCCTGTTATTGTTAGAGTTGTTGGTCACATTTGGAGTCTCACAAGAATCTGTTCTGATCCATATCTGTGCCATCTGTTTGAACGTGTTCAAAATTACTTTTAAGTGAATATCAAGTAAAGATAGGAACACAAATGTCAGAATGTAAAAGTGGCCAGACGCGTATGTCAATACCTCAACATGAGCCAAGACCTGTGGGGGCTGTGATGTGACAGTCGCTGTTGCCTGGGGAACCAGGTGATGTCCATGACCCCGCTGTGTGAATCAGAGTCCAAAATCCTTCTGTAAATCCAGGCTCGGACTACAGGAGTTTTGAAATCTTAACCGATTGTGAAATTGGTTGTTTTCTTCTTTCATGTCTCAAACCTGCAAAAATAATTAAAATCATGGCTTATCACGCACTACAAGACATTCTTAAGATTATCATGCCAGATTTAGCACATCACGTGATCTCACGGGGATGCGGACGTAAACAAAATGGATACTGTGTCGTGGCAACTTGCTGTAGGAAATTATATGATTAAACATAATAAAGGCTGTTGTATTGTTACCACATTTCGACCAGCCATTCCTCCATCTCTGTTGTCCACTGGACCCGTACTTCGGTCTCCTTGTAGACTTGTCTCTTATTGGTTATTGTGGAAGTACTGATGTAATCATAGTCGTAATAATCCCAATTTAAAACCTTATATATCAAACATGTTTACTATTGGCAGGGCATCCCCGATGTGTCCGCGAACAGATTGGGAGGTTTAAGATTTGATCTGTAAACTCCTCACATTACCAGATAATTTGGGCCGAACATTGGAACCTACCAATGCCCTGGACAAGATTGTTTATTTATTTTTTTTCTTTTCAAATGTCGGGAGGGGTAAAATGGGCAAAAATCGGCCTGAAACTACTGCAGTCTGAGCCCGGCTTAAGAGGATCAGCTGTTTTATCAGGTGAAGAGCATGATGCAGAACATGAGATCATGAGACTCTTATTGCGATTAAAATGTTTGTCTGTTTCTCTCTGCCTGTCTTGCTACTCATGGCCGAATGGAAATTATGAAGGTCAGGTGCACAGGAATGGTAGTCGGCGAGAATTCAGCGATAACGGATGTTGACGTGGTCGCCTCATGAATCAAATCGCACGAGTAGATGATGTCGTTCTTATCGAAGGTCGTCATCTGGCCGTTAAAACGCTGCTCTCAGAGGAAAGATCATCATTCAGGTCCCGCGAGCTGTCGCTCTCCAGAGATTCTCATTAGCTAAGCGTCAGCCATATGGAGCTCACACACACACAAGCCAAGCTTCTGTTGAGGTCAGCCTCATTTTCATGTTAAACAAACACACAAGAACTGTGGGAGTCAGAGGGCACTTTTAGTCTACATCTTACTCTACTGATCTTAGTCGGCTGATGCGGATAAATCAAGTTACTTTTATTTCTATAGCTCTTCATACAATACAGATTGTTTCAAAGCAGCTTCACAATGATAAACAGGAAAATGATACAAACTTAATCAAATATGAGATAAATTAAAATTCCACTGTAAAGCAGCTCTAAAAAGACAATAGTGTCCATCATTCAGCTCAATTCAGTTCAATGTTGATTAAATTCAGTTCAATAACAGTGTTGATGTTGCAAAATATATCAGTTGTGAAACTAATTATTTACCTAATGGAATAACTGATTGGCTGAACGGCACACAACCCAAACTTATCTTGATGTCTTTCATTTGAAAACAGTGTCGCATGTGTTTGTGTTGCACATGATATTTGACAGACAGAAAGATGTGTGTGTCTCTCTCAAGTGTGTGTGAGCCGGTCACCTCTGGCAGGGCAGATTTTATGTTGTTGTGGCCGTTATAAAGTCGCTGTGCTGTGAAAATAGCTTGAAACATTCTCATACCCCACCATTAAATTAATGCTGTGTGAAAGGTCACGCTGCTCTCACACAAGTGTGTGTGTGTGTGTGTGTGTGTGTGTGTGTGTGTGTGTGTGTGTGTGTGTGTGTGTGTGTGTGTGTGTGTGTGTGTGTGTGTGTGTGTGTGTGTGTGTGTGTGTGTGTGTGAAAGCCAACCCTTCATTCTTGTTTTCAGAGCAACTAGGATATACAGCAGCACCAGAAAATTTGCAAAACCGTTACATCAAACTAAAATTACTGAATGTCACTACTTTAGAGGCTCAAATATTAAACCAAGTATCATATATTTCCCATTATTATATTTTAATATTTAGAATTATTTTTATTTTTAATAATTAGAAACTAACTGTCTGAATATCTAGTTCCCTACTTATTGTTAGACGTCAGTTGTACAGTGAATGTCTTACTAGTCATAATTTAATTTGGACTATTTGTTTCATTTGAAACTCTGTTTTCTTAGATGTTAAATTTTCAATTTAATTGCACTGTTATTGTTCATTGCTAGAAGGTACAAAATCACAAACCAAGGACTTTAAATTTTTTTTATGCACCAAATATTGCAAATCTCATTAAACATCAGTTAATAATATTCAATTAATAGAAAAGGTTCAATTAAAACTAAAGGTTACGTACTTTAAATACAACAAATCTGTTTTGGATGGTTTTCGGTCTTGTTCCTCTGATGTCCTGCGTTTATTTGTCATGTATTTTGAATGGACACTGTGAGTCCACAGCAAACGTGAGTGTGTTTCATGTGATTCATCTGCAATCGCAGTCATGATTGATATGTGTGTTCCATAGACACACCTGAGCGTGAGGTGGTTGGCACTCGGCATCTCTGGTTACCAAGCAGTTGTGTTTAGGTCAAACATCTCCAATCAGCTGTGATGTCGTCATATACTTGTATACAAAACGTCACAAGTACCGTTACTTCAGTACCAAGGCATCTGTGACGATCAAGGCGTCATTTTCAGCATAAGATTTCCACTTTTTCGAACGTTTTGCGAGCATTAATAACGTTATTGTTGTGCAGTAGTGTGTGTGTGGTAAGTGCTGTTGTCTTTTTTTAATCTGCTGTTCTGCTGGTTAAAGTGTCTGTTTGAAGCGGTGGCCAAAAATAACCATCCAATGAAATCACAGCAGCAAACGGCCCCACACAACCTGAACCCTTGACCAGGACCCTCGATCCCTCTCTCTGAGATAAAGACACACAAACAGACAGACAGACAGACAGACAGGAGGGTGTTGTGAAATATTCTGTTCATTTGTTCATCCTGGTGATTTTTAGTGTTCCCAGAGTTCATTCAAACACACTGAATGCTCAGATCTGATGTGTTTAACACACACTCCCATGATGCTCACCTGCCGGTTATCTACAATTAGGGTCTGGAACTATTAAGAAATATATATATTTGTTTATGTTTAATTTTTATTTTTACGTTGTTTGTTTTATTTTATATATTATTTATTTTATTTTAATTTATCTTTTTTAACTGTATTTTAAATTTTAATTATATTATTAAAATGTGGAACAAATACAGTTTGTTTGTTTATTTACAATAATAATAATAATAATAATAATCATAATATATTTTCTACAGATGCACATAAAATAAACAAATGAATTGTAGAGTTGGTTTTTGCTTGTAATATAAACTGGTGTTTTTTATATACAATAACAATAACTTTACTGACAGTGTTGATAGGTTGAGTTTGATGAATGTCAACATTACAATATGTGTAAAATTGAGAAAATGGCATGAGATTTTTTACTTGACTTTTACTTTTAACTGTAGCTATGGCATGTAGCTATCCATGCTATGTTGATATGATGTAAGATATATAATAATACTCTTTGTCTAATGCTGAAGTATTTGTGATTTTGATAGGTTAACAGCATCTTTAAAGCGGAGTTGTTTCTGAGCAGTCGCACATTTGACAGACTGATCATGAAAGCGTTTCTGACAGACAGCAAATACAGGCTGCTCATGCGAGAGAAATTGAACGTGTCACTTGGCTTTTGAAGAAGAGAAAATACAGAAATGTTTTCTGATAGACAGAGACTGTTTTTTGTAGTTCTGAAATACTCACTGTATCCCACAATGCAGTGCACACAACTGCCCTTTTCCAGTGTGATGAATGAAGCGGAAGTAATGACGGCAGTATCATACAGTATTACATTGACATAGTTGCTGAGTGAAAAAATAGTGAGACAGAAAACATTTTAAACCGTTTACTAAAGTGTCACATGACAACAAACATTTCGTACAATAATCTTGCCCAGCAGTCTGACCAAATAACCAAGAACAAAAGCAATGTTAATATCGCTATCTGTGTATGTGTCACACTGGAAATCACAAAAGCTCTGTTTTAATTATATATAATCTGATGTGCTGTGGGTTTCAGAGTAAAGCACGACACTGGCTACGTTTACATGCACCAAATAATCAGTTAGTAATCAGATTGACGGCTCAATCTGACTGAAAGCCTTCATGTAAACACCTTAATCGATCTGATTGAGCTCGATCCGAGTGAAATTTCGATCAGATTGAAAGGGGTGGTTTATTCCTTTTCTAATCCATAATGACGTATGACGTGCGGAACGAGCTGCTCTTCCTGTTGAATAAAGTGTCATATAAATGAGTGTCCCGTCATTCTAAAATTCTTCTTTCACTCAGTGTCTGTGAAGTGGAGCAGGACAACGTGATTATATATATATATTCAGAATTTGTATATATTATATATACAAATTCTGACCATAAATGGATAAATATTAAGTCTGCTGTTAAAAAAAAAAAAAAAAAAAATCAATGTAGGAGAATGATTATTATGTGTAAAATGCCGGGAAACTGTATATCTGTGCAGTGTGCGCATGTAAAAAAATCTATTCCGATTTGAAGCTTGTAACATATAAACCCAGGCACATTAACCCGATCACGTTTAGCGTTCATGTAAACACTAAATTCAGATTCATCAGTCGGAATAAATTAATTCTAATTGAAACAAAAGTTGTGCATGTAAACATAGCCACTGTGTGCATTTGGAGTTTGTTTTTAATCACATTTAAAACACTATTGCAATTTTTACAATTATAATCAGAAAAATCATGGTGCAGCCCTACTGTACATGTACCTACTGTACATAATTACCCATAATCCCCTCTAAGAGAAGAAAATTCACATTAGAAATTTTTTTTTGTGCTTTTTCACACTAGAAGTCTGCTGTGGCATAAATCTGTCGAGTTTTTCTGGATCAGACTAAACACACATCTGCCATTCAGTGTTGTTTGCTTTTGCTTTTTCACAGCCTCATGTGTCACGTTAAAACAGTGCGATTACGGCCAGAACACGTGTCATCATATTTGAGCTGCAGCAGCTTCTCTGTTTTAAGCAAAAAAGAAAAAAAAAGCAATTTCTCTGTTCTTGTGGTGATGTGCAGCGTGAGCTCTTAAGCGGGATTTACTGTCGACCCCAAACGCCATTAGAGCAGATTCACTGACAGCCGCATCTTTGATGTTGTATTCCACGGCGGCACGGCGCGTGTACAGATAACTGTATGACACCCGTCCTGACAGCCGCAGAAGATACGATTTTACGTATTTA
>NC_138222.1:13997666-14050166 GCF_964197995.2 Scardinius erythrophthalmus | reverse complement strand
AATGTAAACATGTAAATATAAATAACTTTGTACAGTTTTTAACATTATATACAGTGATGTTGAGTTAAAAAAAAAAAAAAAAAACTTTGATACAATATTAAATTATTATTTGTCTTTTTACACCTGTAGGCATTTTGGCAGGTAAAAGTAAAGAAAGAAATGGTCAGCTTTCTCTCTAATGATCTGAAACATTTTGATGCCTTTGTGTATGCGCTGGATCATCATGTCATCCTGTGCGTAAATGACAAAATCACACCAGTCCAATCCTGAAATCAGCATTTGTCCTTGAACTTGCCAAAAGTATGCATGCTGTTGTTT
This sequence comes from Scardinius erythrophthalmus, assembly GCF_964197995.2. NCBI lineage: Eukaryota > Metazoa > Chordata > Actinopteri > Cypriniformes > Leuciscidae > Scardinius > Scardinius erythrophthalmus. Next base: position 14,049,848 of record NC_138222.1, on the reverse strand, counting down.
AAGTTCTGGTGTGCCATTGTGAAATTTAAGGTAAGGACAGTCCACGTAACTTTTGACATTGGGACATTTTATCTCCAAAAGTCCAAAAACATGGTGCTCTTTAGGGTAAAAAATAATCCCATCAGGAGAGGCCCCCAGCCAAGGTGCATCGGGGTGAATTAAGAACCCACAAGGGTAGTAGTTAACTTCTCGCAGCAGACAGTATTCCTCGATTGCAGCAGATTCCATTTCTAGCCCTCTCTTCATGTATGCTGTCTGGCGAGTTCCCTTGTAGATTCTTTCAGCAAGGTGGTCAGCTGAGCTCTGTCCACGCACATGACACACCTCCCTAAAACGTGACGCTGTTACCTGGGGTTTTTGGGCCGAGTGCCAAGCATTTGATGCACTCTGTTCTTTGGTGGCATGCTCTATTTTGTGAGCCATATCCAAGGTTACTGCCAGTGACGTCATGTGTGGTTGTCCATGTTCGCTAACAGATGCGTCAAGGCTGTAACCAACTAGTGGCAGAGGTGGTGCTGGTGGGGCATCCCTATGCTGAGTGATGTTGCATGTTGTTGCTGCTGGTATGACAGCACACTTCCATACTGAACCATACCAAAGGCAGAATCCACCAAAGAATCCTCAGGTGACATCCTGATAGTAGTGACTGGAGGAGCTACAGCACTGGCGTAGTCCTTATATGCCTCTGCTACTTGGAGGACTGAGAGGTCAGGCAGCTCACTGGTGACACCCTTGTAAAGGGTACTCCTGAAATGAAAAGAAAAGTATTAAACAAAAAGCACTTTTTCTAAAGTCTGTCTAATCTTTCATATTTTTCATTTTAATCTACATTCATCTTTAGTATGAAATGTTTGCGTTGTACCTTAAACCCTCAGCAAGCTTCCTTTCTTTGGGTCTTGCAGACAGAACCACCATTTTATTGACAGGACCTGGCTTGACTCCCTAGAATATACTCAGGGTTAAAATTAATACAGCAAAATTTTCAATGCTAGATTACAGTTATACAGCAGTCAATTCATAACTTATTCACGCATTTTTTTTTTTTCAGAATAATAACCACTGTCCACAGAAATGCTGTTACTGACTAGTCATCTAGATAAAGTTAGTATCCTAAGCTAATAAAACATCAAACTCAAATAATGCTCATTGTATTTATTAGTTTATTGCATTTCCAGTAGTTGTATTTTTATATAATTTTTTATTAGACAATTCATTTAAACTTACCATTGTTCTAGGTTTGTGCCAGCTCTGCTCAATTTCAGTACAGCTATGAACTGGAGGAACTGCACTGATGCCTAGCTGTGAGTAGTGGGCTGTTTGGTAGAGTAGTGCAACAATGTGGTTGCACAGTGCTGTCCCAGCAACACAAGAACAACTACTCTCTGACAGTGTTACAGGACGAGAGTCCTTTAATACAATCTGTGAAGATAATTCAATTGTTAAGGTTATTTGTAAACAGATTCTAAATTATTTAAAACACGTATGAACCCATTTACTGACTATGCTTGTTTTTGTATAGATGTAGAACCCACAAACAACTTCTGTTTAAAACATGCATTTCATTTAGAGATCAGCTGTATTTTATGTCCTCCTACTCTTAATCTATGGGGCTTCTCTGACTTCCTCATCGACCTGAAACATGTTGTCCTCACGCTGACCTCTCCTGAGAACTGATCTTTACTGGAAACTGAGAAATTACTCGTAGTCAGTAACAATCATATTGCACAATTTGTATGTAACAGTTACATCGCATAAACAAGCAATTTTAAAATGTACGTAAAACTATACGTTTAACTAATATTGATCAAATAATCCAAATAATAGATCAAATAATACAAACACCGGTATGAACTTGTCAGAAACGGATAAAACGATTTTACAAACCGATTCGCTAACTTTAGTTGAATTTCGCATATGAGAGAATAACGTTAGCAGCTACTTACCCTCAAAGTTGTCAATGTAGCTTGAAATATATCATTTAAAGCCCTTTTCTCTCTTGCTCTTAGGCGTGACAGCAAACTGCCTCACAATGGTGTTGACGTCGTTAACGTTAACCTTGGGCAGTTCTTGTAGACAGCGAGTGTAGTTTGCCATTATCTTCACAGCACAGAATGTAAACACGGCTTACAGCGCAGCACCGGATGTGAGTGAGCGGGCTGAGACTAAACCCGGAAGCGATCGTGCATAGAGCCTATTTTTGTTTGTTTGTGCTGCTTCTGTTTTTCAGATAGTAAAAGAATATTTATAGGTGATTCTGTCACCCAGCCCACCACATGCTCCAAATAAAATAGTCTTGTTCGGTTTGTGCCAGTTTTGTTTGTGCTGCTTCAGTTTTTGAAATATTAGACCGAATTATAGACGATGACGTCACCAGCCCCCCATTCACCCAAAATGGTCTCATATGTTTGTGCTAATTTGCGCCGATAGACATTTATTTTGTGGTGCTTCGGTTTCTTAAATATTAAAATAATAGCCTATTTATTGGTCATTCTGAGGTCACTCAGCCCCCCTACCTGCTCCACGTTCACCCAAAATAGTCTCATTTGTTTGTGCAATCGTTTGTGCCGGTTAAAGTTTCGTGTGCTGCTTCGGTGTTTAAAATATTAGACACTGAATTATAGACGACGTCACCAGCCCTCGACCTGCTCCACATTCACCCAAAAAAGGCTAGGTCGATGAATTTGACCCGTCAGATTCCATGACCATGTACATGTATTAATACCTTATCAATATGCTTTATAAAATGGAAAGGGACTCGCATGTCTGCCTCATATTTTATGATTATACAGCTACATAAACAGATGGTCACACATCACATTCATCACTATATTGAACATTACAGTCACTTATAAATAAATAAAAAGCGGTCACATTTTTAGATAGCTATATTAATACCGAATACCAATGGAGCTTTGTCATATTATGTGATCTCAGAGTAATAGGCCTATGCATTTGCAAGGAAAAACTATAGAATCTCCAACATTATTGGGTATTACAGTTAATAGTATAGGCCAGGGGTGTCACGATACACACACATGGGGAAAGACAGATCCAAGTGCAGTTATTTATTTGGGTAATCCGTACTCACAACCAGTCCAGGCAAAGGTCAAAAATCCAACAAAGCAATCCAAAACACAAGAAACAAATAAGAACCGGGCAGATACAGACATCGGCAGTGTGGTGACATAAAACAAGAACTCCGTGACAAACACTGAAACAAACAGGAATATATACACACAGATACTGACAAGGTGACGGGAGACAGCTGTGTGCAATGAATCAATGAGTGACAGAACAGGATGATGGGAAATGCAGTCATGAAGTAATGGTGACAGTATGGGGAAGAGAACTCTAGTGGACACCCGGGATACACAAACCAGACACTGTGACAAGGGGTGCCCAACCCTGCTCCTGCCGATCGACTGTCCTGCAGAGTTTATCTCCAACCCTAATCAAACATTCCTGAAGCAACTGTAGTGAATTTTTCCCTAAACCTAACTATCTGGGGCGTCTCCAAATCGACACCCAATCGATCTTAATATCTGTGGCGTCTCCAAATCGACACCAATACCTTTATCTGGGGCGTCTACAAATCGACACCCAATTCCTTAAACTGGGACGCCCCAGTTTAAGGAATTGGGTGTCGATTTGTAGACGCCCCAGATAAAGGTATTGGTGTCGATTTGGACTAATCGACACCCAATACCTTTATACTCTAGCTCTTGCGTCTTCAGTCGACAACTGGCCGAGTTTCTAACTAACTTGCTTCCCTAAACTAGCTTCCTGCGCAGGAATAAATCGACAAACAGACCTGCAAATGTCCTTTAAATGCTTTAATCACGGCCAGAAGATCTTCCTGAGCAGTTCTCAGGGAATCTCTCCCAAGAAGCAAGGCCGGAGGATCTCAGACAAATTCCATTGAGAATCCCACCGAAAAATACATATACAACAGTTTTTATAGTATAGAGCACAGATACTCAACAGGCAGCCCGCGGGCCGCATCCGGCCCATCGGCATTAATTTTATGGCCCGCGTCATGCAAAAGATGAACGCACTTTTTTTAATAATTTGAGCTCAAAAGTTGCGCGAGTATTAGACAGTGTGATTTATATCTATGTATATTGCGGACGGACGATAATCCGTTGGTCGATTAAGAAAAAAGAGCATTCATCATCGTCATTCTGATGTGTGTGGAATGTTTAGTGAGATTTTATTTAGTTACTTGATATCTCCGAAATGTAGCCAACCATTAACTTGCGCAACAATAGTAAAACAAGCGGTAAAACTGTCAGGCAACTTGTATGTGCGGCGCGTGAGCTCGTGCATTCAGAGCTGCGCACTTTCACTGCTGATTCGGGTGACGTTAGAGCTGATCCGCGCATCTCTACTGTAGTGTGTAATTGGCCGATGATCCTCTTAACAGCATGAAAAACAAAACTTATTTTCAAATTGTTAGTGGGTTATAAACGTAGCAAAAAGCACTCCCATTACAATTACGAGCTGTCAATGAGTTCACGACACTCTTGCAAACCTCCAGTTATAACCGGCAGTTTAGTTCGGAACGGGGCACGGCTCGCATGAAAAAATTATCAAAGCTGCTTTTGAGCGAATTCTGACAAACTTAAAAGTTAGATGTAGCCTACCGGGATAATAGTTAATAATAATAATATAGCCTTATAAATTTGTAAAGCGACCCTGTATAATGTCATCTCAATAAATCATATAATATTGAACATTTGATGTAGCCTAGGCTAATAGCCTATATTAAATTGATGAGGCCTAATCAATAATTGTTAAATATTTAAATATAAAGATAATATATGAAGAACTCTTTTCCAAAACGCGATCAACGCCATTTTTAAAGAAAGGTTTGTGCTTTCTGTTTGAGGTCTCTGTGAAAGTCCGCTTTCAGAGCGCTCACGTCCGTGATGGAGAACTGCCACGTAACATTGTTTTTTCCTCATGAATGCAAACAAAAAATAAAAAAAATATTTTTGGAGAGTGGATTTATAGCATTTTGGGGAAAAAATTGATGGAATAGCGTTTAAAAAAAAAAAAAAACGTTGAATTTATCATCAACAATATTGTTGTTTATTTAATAATCATTGTTAGACATGTTCAGAAATATTAATATAAATTGAATATTCACAAAATGTGTGGGTCTAGGTAAAAAAAGTATTTTTCTTGAAAACTATTGAAATGGAATTATCGCGTTTTGGAAAAGAGCTCCTCATACTTCATGTTAATCTACCTTTTTGTTCCAGAATTGTACATTTTTACCATTTTTATTTTCATGTTCAGTATTATTTTAAATTGGACAAAGACTAGCAAGACTTACCTTGCAAGGAGGTTTTTAATACTCTGAGTATCTTTTTTTTCTTTTTGCTTAATATTAATAATTAATATTGCTAGAAAACTGTTAATCCACTTTTTGTTCCATATTTATGGCCCAAGCCCTGAAAGGGCGAAGGCCCTATTGTTTTCGTAAGGATTATTAGGGCCCAAGCCCTGAAAGGGCGAAGGCCCTATTGTTTCCGGTAGGATTATTAGGGCCCAAGCCCTGAAAGGGCGAAGGCCCTATTGTTTTCGGTAGGATTATTTATTATTATTATTATTATTATTATTCTTATTTTTCTGTCAACCTTTCGGGCACTTTTGAGAAAATCATAAATCAGACCAACGAATCAGGAATCAGGAAACGAATTTATGGCGAATAAGGGACACAGGAAGTGTGTTATAACTTCAGCATACATTATCTGATCTTGATGAAACTTCAGCAGTGTGTTCGTTGTGAGAGGCCGAACACAAGGATGTGACTATTGTGAGTCAAAGTTATAGCGCCACCAACTGGCAGCAGGAAGTGTGTCACTTTCAAAATGCTTTGAAATCACTCTCTTATTTTTACCCGATTTGCTTCAAACTTTATGTGTATAATGTAGACACACGGCAGATGTAGACCTGTGAAAGGATTATTGATATCTTAGATACTGTTGCCATGGCAACGCATCAAACTTTAATATTCTTTTTTGATGCTTTTGAGACTCTTAACATACTTGAAATTGCATGAAACTCGACAGACACATCACACTTATTATCCAGTAGACATGGGCAAAATTTCAGAAACGGGCGTGGTGAGGGGCTCAGTAGCGCCACCTTTAGTCAAGGGCTTAGTTTTACCTAGAATCACAAAACTTGGTATGTATATTGTTCTTATCGAGCCGGACAACTTTATAATTTACACTTATTAGCTCAAAGCAACAGAAAGTCAGATATTTTGGTTTGAATGTGATTTTTTGGAGAATTTTCTCTCTCTCTCTGTCTCTGAGTGTGTGAGGGGTGGGGGTGATTTGTCAGTTGAGTGAGATTTACTTTTTCATTTGTTTTTCAAGGTTTCTGGGGCTTTTGGGTCCCTAAACGTGCTCGAAAACTCTTGAAACTTTGCACACAGGTCAGAACCCGCGGCCATCAGGGCGGGGCTGAATCTGGTAGCCGGGCGTGGCAGGGGGGCTCAACAGCGCCCCCTTGAACGGGGTTCTAAAACTTGGTCCATATATCAAACACGCTTGCATGAATTAATTTGAAACTCGGTACACATTTAGATCTCATCGGGCCGAACTACTTTCGTGCTCTAAGTTTTACGCCAGCCCAACAGGAAGTCGGCTATTTAGGGTTGTTTGGAAACGCTTGCTGTGGAATTTAATGTACTCCTCCTAGGAAATACATCGATTCGCCTCCAAACTCAGTCAGCGTGAAGTCAAGACATTGAGGATTCTAAATTGCGGATGGATTTTTGATATCTCGAACGGTTTGGCCGTGGCGAGGAAACGAATTTATGGCGAGAAAAGAGAAACACGAAGTGGAATAACTTATGCATACATTAACTGATCTTGATGAAACTTCAGCAGTGTGTTCGTGGTAAGAGGCCGATCAGATGGATGTAACTATTGTGAGTCAAAGTTATAGCGCCACCAACTGGCAGCAGGAAGTGAGTCACTTTCAACATGCTTTTGACAAAAGTGGGCGGGTTAGTTTTAACTACAGTAAAAAAAAAAAAGTTTTATATTGTACTCATCAAGCCGGACAACTTTCTAATTAACATTCATTAGCTCCGGCCATCTGGAAGTCAGATATTTTGGTCTGAATGTGGATTTTTTGGATATTTCAGACTCTGAGTTTTTAGTTACTCCTGCTTATACATAGGGCTATACTGCCCTCTTGTGTTCAAAATCAGGTAGGCCTATTGTATCTATATAAAAATATACTAGGTAATATGTGACTTTGAGAATATTTTACCACCGGTTAATCGACGTGTGACACCACTGGGGGCTTTTGAATCGCCAACTTAAAAACGAAAGTAAAATATGTTCGTCCGCACTGACATTGATAGTGGTTGAGCAAGCATTTCAAAAGAATTCCTATGGAAGTAGGAATTAACTGAAAAACATTCCTCGCTCATTCCTCGCCGTGGACGCGCACCGTTATGAATGCCCGTGCAGCCGTGAGCATTTTAGTTTAATTTTAAAATTAGCGCCTTTCGGGGGGTGGATTGCTTGAAATTATTTTACAAAAGCACAATGTTGTGTTTTATTGCGACTGTACACAAATATAAGTTAACACTTTGCAGTTTACCTATCACAGAAAACTTTCTGCATTTTTACATTTCCAAAAAACTCATTCTGTATGATTTATAAGCTTGTTTACCCATGGGGACCTCTATTTAGGTCCCCACTGTGACACGAGTCCCCATGAGTCTGTATGCATTCAGGTTGAAGTCCCCACCGGGATAGAAAAACATGAACACACACACACATTCCAACATTGTAATCTTGACATCGCAGCCTGTTCATTATGGCCTTCATAAAATATAATAATAAAATAGTCAACCTAACATATAACAATTACACTGCTCTAAATAGTCAGTAGTACAATTCATACATTCACAGTAAGCACCGCTCCACTGTGGTGTTTCCAAGCACATTTTTGCGTCGATATTGGAACACGAGTGAAGAACAAAGCCTATAATAAAGAATAGTTTAGCATCCAAATACATCGCAAATGTTGAAACATTTTGATTCTAATGAGAGGGTTACGTGAGCCCAACACTGCTTTCTTTCATTTTTATTTTTACATTAAATTTAAAGGATTTGTTGTGGAATATTTTGAGTGTATCATAAAATCAGAATAAGGTAAGTCAAGCAATATTTTTGGTCTTTTATATATATATATATATATATATATATATTAGGGCTGGGGGAATTAACGCGTTAATCTGTGCGATTAATTTGAAATGTTTAACGCGTTAAAAAAAATAACGCATTTAACGCAGCACTTTTTTTTTTTTTTTTTGCCTCGTTAATGATTTCCTGATGCGGCTGCTATTGAAAAGCCAAAAATATGTGCATCGGGTTTCATTCTCGCGCAGCTTTCATGAGCGGGTCTTTTCCGCTCCGTGTGCGCCGCAGCACTCTCCGTTCCGTGTGTCTGTCTGTGTGTGTGTGTGTCGGCCATAAGTGTAGGCGGCTGCGCTCTCTGCTCAATGTTCGACTCCGTGTTTGCGCTGCGCGTTCTGCTCTGTCGTTCACGGCCCAAACGCTTCAATCATGTACCGAGCACTGGAAAAGCAAAGTCCGCTCAAATAAGGTGAAATTTCTCTTTAGACTTCTGTTTGCTGAGCTGGTATAGTAGGATATTGCTGCCTGGGCAACAATGTTAAAGGGATAGTTCACCCAAAAATGAAAATTCTGTCATTTACTCTCCCTCAAGTTGTTCCAAACCTGTATGATTTCCTTTCTTCTGCTAAACACAAAACAAGATATTTTAAAGAAGGTTGGTAATTAAACAGTTGCTGGTCCCCATTGACTTCCATAGTATTTTTTTTCCTACTATGGAAGTCAATGGGGTCCATCAGTCGTTTGGTTACCGACTTTCTTCAAAATATCTTCTTTTGTGTTCAGCAGAAGAAAGAAAGATATAAAGGTTTGGAACAACTTGAGGGAGAGTAAATGATAATCATACATGCTCTGGTAATAATAGCTTTTTTAGGACTATAGTTTATTTTTATAATTAGTTAAAAAAATTGAAAAAAAAAAATCTTAAATTGATTGTTGATTGATTATTGAAAAAGAATAATACATCGATATATTGATGTTTAATATTATTTTAATATAGGGCTATTTTCTGTTCCTTTTTTTCCGGTGATTCTAAGTTTAATTATTGATGATTTCAAGCTTGGAGGAAATGCAATTAATTTGCAGCAAATTGTGCAATTAATTAGTTAATTTTTTTTAATCGATTCCCAGCCCTAATATATATATATATATATATATATATATATATATATATATATTATTATTATTTTTTTTTTTTTTTTTTTTTTTTTCTTCATTATTTTTTTTTTTGCCTTTTTGCCACTTTTGGGGCCCTTATCATGCTCAAAAACTCTTGAAACTTTGCACACAGGTCAGAACCCGCGGCCATCAGGGCCGGACTGAAGCTGGTACCCGGGCGTGGCAGGGGGGCTCGACAGCGCCCCCTGGAATGGGGTCCGAAATCTTGGTCCATATATCAAACACGCTTGCATGTAATAATATGAAACTCAGTACACATATAGATCTCATCGGGCCGCACAACTTTCGTGCTCTGAGTTTTACAAAAGCCCAACAGGAAGTCGGTTATTATACGTTGTTTGGAAAACGCATACAATGGAATGTGAAATACTCCTCCTAGGGAATTCATCCGATCGCCACCAAACTCGGTGTGAATGAAGTCAAGACATTGAGGATGAATTCTTGCGAACGGATTTTTGATATCTCGAACGGTTTGGCCGTGGCGAGGACACGAATTTATGGCGAATAATGGAAACAGGAAGTGTGTTATAACTTCTGCATACATTAACTGATCTTGATTCAACTTCAGCAGTGTGTTCGTTGTAAGAGGCCGATCACATGGATGTGACTATTGTGAGTCAAAGTTATAGCACCACCAACTGGCAGCAGGAAGTGTGTCCCTTTCAAAATGCTTTGAAATCACCCTCTTATTTTTACCCGATTTGCTTCAAACTTTATGTGTATAATGTAAACACACGGCAGATGTAGACCTGTGAAAGGATTGTTGATATCTTTAATACTGTTGCCATGGCAATGCTTCAAACTTTAATATTCTTTTTTGATGCTTTTGAGACTCTTAACATACTTGAAATTGGATGAAACTCAACAGACACATCACAGTTATTAGCCCGTAGACTTGTGCAAAGTTTCAGAAACGGGCGTGGTGAGGGGCTCAGTAGCGCCACCTTTAGTCATAAGTGGGGGGGTTAGTTTTATCAACAGCAACAAAAATTGGTATGTGTATTGTTCTCATCAAGACGGACAACTTTCTAATTCACATTAATGCTCTCCGACCAACAGGAAGAGAGATATTTTGGTTTGAATGTGGATTTTCTGAAGAATTTTCTCTCCCTCTCTCTGTCTCTCTGTGTGTGTGAGGGGAGGGGGGGATTTGACTATTGCTTTTATATTGTTAATCAAGGTTTCAGGGGCTTTTGGGGTCCTTAACGTGCTCAAAAACTCTTGAAACTTTGCACACAAGTCAGAACCCCCTGCCATCAGGGACGGGCTGAAACTGGTAACCGGGCGTGGCAGGGGGGCTCAACAGCGCCCCCTTGAACGTTGTCCCAAAACTTGGTCCATAGATCAAACACGCTTGCATGAATTAATATGAAACTCGGTACACATATAGATCTCATCGGGCCGAACAACTTTCCCCCAGTCAAGTTTTACGCCAGCCCAACAGGAAGTCGGCTATTATGGGTTGTTTGGAAAACGCTTGCTGTGGAATGCGAAGTACTCCTCCTAGAGAATTCATCCAATCCCCACCAAACTCGGTGTGCATGAAGTCAAGACATTGAGGATTCTAAATTGCGGACGGATTTTTGATATCTCGAACGGTTTGGCCGTGGCGAGGAAACGAATTTATGGCGAGAAAAGAGAAACACGAAGTGGAATAACTTATGCATACATTAACTGATCTTGATGAAACTTCAGCAGTGTGTTCGTGGTAAGAGGCCGATCAAATGGATGTAACTATTGTGAGTCAAAGTTATAGCGCCACCAACTGGCAGCAGGAAGTGTGTCACTTTCAACATGCTTTTGACAAAAGTGGGCGGGTTAGTTTTAACTACAGTAAAAAAAAATAGTTTGTATATTGTACTCATCAAGCCGGACAACTTTCTAATTTACATTCATTAGCTCCAGCCATCTGGAAGTCAGATATTTTGGTCTGAATGTGGATTTTTTGGATATTTCAGACTCTTGAGTTTTTAGTTACTCCTCCTTATACATAGGGCTATACTGCCCTCTTGTGTTCAAAATCAGGTAGGCCTATTGTATCTATATAAAAATATACTAGGTAATATGTGACTGAGAATATTTTACCACCGGTTAATCGACGTGTGACACCACTGGGGGCTTTTGAATCGCCAACTTAAAAACGAAAGTAAAATATGTTCGTCCGCACTGACACTGATAGTGGTTGAGCAAGCATTTCAAATGAATTCCTATGGAAGTAGGAATTAACTGAAAAACATTCCTCGCTCGTCCCTCGCCGTGGACGCGCACCGTTATGAATGCCCGTGCAGCCGTGAGCATTTTAGTTTAATTTTAAAATTAGCGCCTTTCGGGGGGTGGATTGCTTGAAATTATTTTACAAAAGCACAATGTTGTGTTTTATTGCGACTGTACACAAATATAAGTTAACACTTTGCAGTTTGAATGTCATCCTGTATAATGACGGAGTATGTTTTTATGTGTCCACTGTTCAAACGCGCCCACGCCACACACACACACACACACACACACACACACACACACACACACACACACACGGTTTACTATCTTTGTGGGGACTCTCCATAGCCTTAATTTTTTTTATACTGTATAAACTGTATATACTATCTCCTCACACTAACCCTACCCCTAAACCTACCTATCACAGAAAACTTTCTGCATTTTTACATTTCCAAAAAAACTCATTCTGTATGATTTATAAGCTTGTTTACCCATGGGGACCTCTATTTAGGTCCCCACTGTGACACGAGTCCCCATGAGTCTGTGTGCATTCAGGTTAAAGTCCCCACCGGGATAGAAAAACATGAACACACACACACACACACATTCCAGCATTGTAATCTTGACATCGCAACCTGTTCATTATGGCCTTCATAAAATATAATAATAAAATAGTCAACCTAAAATATAACAATCACACTGCTCTAAATCAGTGGTTCCCAACAGGGGGGTCGCGGCCCACAAGGCAGGTACTCTATAGATTAACAGGAGATTGAGTGAAAATGAGCATTTCACCCCCCCTTTAACGATCGCTATAGCGCAAAAAAAAAGGAATGCATGCTTTAAGGAGAACGATCATATTACATTAGCTAATTTGATCCATTCCCTGGCCTGGCTGACCAAAAATGGGATTTTAACCATGACAGCCTTAAAAAACAAATACAAATGGGCCAGACTGACCCTTGAGGATGATAAAGATGTCTTACCCTGTTAAAGATCTCTCCACCATTGACCAAATTACTCACGACCAGCAGATCCTCATACTTATTGATAAAGCCTCACAAATAACATGCAAGTATTGGGGTCCCAGACAGCAGTAATTTTGTAATAGCCTATATAGGCTATTCATTCTTTTTTTTTTTTTTACCTACACACCAGTGTGAATACTGATATTTTTTTATTGCGATTCAAATAGGGCCAATTTATAGGCTACTCTTAGGCTTACGTTTTTAAATTACAAATGGCCCACTGATGTTTTTATTATTGTATTTTCAATATTAGGCTATAGGCTATTATTTGTGCATAAACATATCTGGTTATAATAAACATAGCCTACCGTTTGCTTGAAAACAACATATTTTGTCATCCTTGCTGCTAGCCAACAAGAGCGATAATATCATTAAATGTGAAGGGAGGGGGGGGGGCCCTAAAATATTTTCTTGGGAAAAAGGGGGTCTCAGACAATAAAAGGTTGGGAACCACTGCTCTAAATAGTCAGTAGTACAATTCATACATTCACAGTAAGCACCGCTCCACTGTGGTGTTTCCAAGCACATTTTTGCGCTTGTGAAGAGGATGATTTTTTCCGTCGATATTGGAACACGAGTAAAGAACTAAGCCTATAATAAAGAATAGTTTAGCATCCAAATACATCGCAAATGTTGAAACATTTTGATTCTAATGAGAGGGTTACGTGAGCCCAACACTGCTTTCTTTCATTTTTATTTTTACATTAAATTTAAAGGATTTGTTGTGGAATATTTTGAGTGTATCATAAAATCAGAATAAGGTAAGTCAAGCAATATTTTTGGTCTTTTTTATATATATATATATATATATATATATATATATATATATATATATATATATATATATATATATATATATATATAAATATAGCTGCGAGCAGCGATGAAGGGCCAAAGCCGGCGGTACCGCCACCCCGGTGCCTTTAGGTAACTAAAGGCACCGGGGTTGCGGTGCCACCGGCTTGGGCCCGTAATCGCTGCTCGCAGCTATATTTTTTATTTTTATGTTCAGTATTAGCATACTTTAAATTGGACAAAGATTAGCAAGACTTACCTAGCAAGGTTTTTTAATACTCTGAGTATGAACTCTCTTTTTTTTGCATTAATATCGCAAGGAAATTATTATCCAGATTAATTTTTTTTTATTTTATGTTCAGTATTACTTTAAATAGAACAAAGACTAGCAAGACTTATAGCAAGATAGTACTGAATTTCTATATAAGTAAAAACTGTAAATATTGTCATAAATAAAGTTTTACGATGCAAGTTGTAATTTGTGGCCCTTCACATTTAATATGGTTTAAATGTGGCCCCCTTGGCATCTGAACTTGAGTACCCCTGGTATAGAGGTATGACATAAATGCCAGGCTGCATTACATAATTTCCCCACTATTTGATTGGTTCTTCATATGCAAACCCCTCTGTTACTAGGTAAAGCAAACTCTGATCTAATGATGACTTCAGTTTGTTAATCACAAGATTCTAACAGACTGTCTAGTTTTATTTCCCAAAACTATGTTATTTTTAACACACACTCAAAGTCACAAGTTTTTCCCCAAAGAGTTTTGACACATTATAAGCATATGAATGTTGTTCCTGCAAGAAAAACAAATGTTAGTTGATTAATTATAGTTGATTAATTAAAATCCATCACACAACCAATTAAGGTCTTCAGGATCACATGAAAATTAAAGGCAGGTGTGTTTGATTAGGGTTGGAGATGAACTGTGCAGGACAGTCGATCGGCAGGAGTGGGGTTGGGCACCCCTATAGGCTAATAAGAATAAAGATAAGCATGTATCAGACAATGACAATATTTTATACAAAACGAAACCATCAACAAAGTCCAGCATCAGACAACAGCAGCACAGCATAATGTTGACATGGGTGTCGACGCTTGATAAGGCAGAACATTCTCCCATACCCAGACATTCCAACATCGTACTGGTTCTATCACCTGCAGGCACGTAATAATCTTCGGAAATACTACCATTTCTCTGTTCACGCTCCACTTCATCTGCTAGTGAATTTAACGCTATATCAGCCCTCCCGCCGCCGTGTTTCCTTCCAACACCTCAAAATACGCACCATAGCCTGTTGCCGAGCCCCGCCTTCACACAGTTATTGACAGGGCGGGATGGGCACGTGATCGGCTCAGAATGCATTTTCAAATTGCACATTGAATTTTGCTACATTCATTGCGGGACACTTAATAGAAATGCAATCGCAAGTGTCTTAACTGTGAGTGTAAATGCAATTAAGAAAAAAATTACATTCTCAGGTGTGTTTTGACAAGCTTCAAGCAGGAAAAACTGCGTTCACAAGCAGCTGTGCGCCAGTGCAATTTTGCAAAGCCTGGAGAAAACATCAAAGACCTCCTGGTACGGTTCAATAAAAGCTGCCAGGTCTACAATTGTAGGTGGTCTCTGCATACCTTGTTTTAACTTACGATCTAAAACTCTTTTAATTTGGTAGAGCTCATGCTCAAGGTCGACAAGGTCACACCCATACAATTTGACAAATGCAAAAAGGCTATCTTTGTTACAGAAGCTTTTGCTACTTGGATTTAAAGCTTGTATTCCATGCATTATGTCACAATTCTGATTGGAGAATCTGTTCCTGAGCTCACTGAGCATCCAGTCCAAAACCAGGTTAAAGATTCCTGTCCTGTAACACTCTTTAGTGTTGCCTGTTTCTCGGCTGCCTACAGTTGACATAACATGGCATCCCTGTAGCTGTGAACTTAGTGTTCTCGTACGTTTTGGAGCAGTGTCTATAGAGACATCACATTGCTTTGCGAGCTCCAAAACAGTGTCCCACAAACCACCAAACATCTGCTCACTCTCGTAAGATTCAAAAGTACTAATAAGTGCCTCCACAAGGTCCACTGCTTTGGCCAAATCAAGAGAGGAAGACTGGAGCATGTCTGATAGTAATTTTGCATCTCCCAAAAGTTTCTGAAATATGGCAAGAAATACAATGAATTGGAAATCAATTTGAGGCAAAACACCTCTGGCACCAACTGACCTCTCGCCACTGTTCTCATTACTCAGTTCCTCAAGCACTGTTACAACTGCTGGCAACCTATCCCACAAATTACGGCAGGCATAATATCTGGAAGCCCACCGTGTGTCACTCAACACTGGCAACTCTCTCGGTGCACCTGAGTACATGTCCCGTTGCACCGTTAACCATTTGGGATGCACTGCCGATCCAGACATGTAGATGTACAGCTGTTTTAATAAGGAAAATAAGCCTTCAGCCTCTGGGATCCCTCTCACGGTGTCCACAAGCACCAGATTGAGGCAATGTGCGTTACAGTGAACGTAGAAAGCCTGCTTTGCTACCTCCTTAATTCGGGCCTGCACACCGCTGTGCTTGCCACTCATGACTGCAGCCCCGTCATAAGACTGCCCAACAAGGTTACTCTTATATTCTAGACCATATCTTGACAACAGGTGAATTATTTTTTTCTGTCAAGCTCTCCGCATCTAGCTTCTTTGCTACATCAAACTCCAAAAAACGTTTGTGGATCTCACCATTGTAATAGTGTCTCAAAACAAAAGACATTTGTTCCATTTTTTTCTGTCTTTAGTCTCATCCACAAGTATACTAAAAGCACCACTTTCCTTGACTTCTTTTATTATTGATGTGCGCACCATCTCTGCTAAGCATGACAAAACCTCATTTTGTATGTCAGGGCTTGTATACTTAGCATTTCTGGGACCATCCATCTTTTTCAAAATCTTTTCATCATGGTTTGCTATGATATTCAACATACCCAAAAAGTTCCCTTTCCTACTTGAGTCCACGGATTCACGATGCCCTCTCAGAGCAATGTTCTCGGTTGCACAATGAAGAACCACTTCAACAAGAGTTTTGATGTACCCCCTGTTCTCTTGTACAGTTCTGTTGTACTCTGTATTTAACTGTCCCATTAGAGAGCCCTGATTTTTCTCTGCAATTTGAGATTTTCGTTTTGTATAAATTGTATCTTAATTTTGATCAATGTTTTATCAACCAATTGCCTGTATTTAATAAATAGGCAAGGCAAGTTTATTTTTATTTTTTATTTATTTTTTATTTATTTATTTTTTTAAATAAGAAGCAAATATATAGCAGACAATGTAATAAGGCGCCGGCACGATCACTTGCATTGCACGTGAACTGGAGGCCGCCGAAACTCAGCTTGTGCCTCACAGATTTGAGAAATATAGACTATCTATTATAGAAAGCTTGAAATGTCTCCTTTTAAACGAATCTATTCAAAACCAAAAGAAATAGGCTGCACCCTGATTATGCAATCCATATGAAATGTGCATTTCTCTCTGGCGTTCATGGCGAGTCCGCATCGCCAATTTCATCTTTTCAGTGACAGTAACCTTAATAAACACCAGTTTATTAATAAACAATTAAATGTCTACTTGCTATTTTTGACAAATTCATACTTTTGCCGGTTCTTTGTGGCAATCTTTATGCGTGCGGCCGTGCACTTGAGTGCGGCTATATTATGTACACGCTCATTATCCTGTATTTAGCCTATTTAAGTAATTAAATTAATATTAAGGGGCGATTTGTCCACTAATGGCTTAAATGAACAACTACTAGTCGACTAGGAAAAAACTTTAGTCGGAGGCAGCCATATTCCAAGTATTTTCGAACCAGCGAGCGAGCCTGAGCGGAATGAGCGAGGGAGCGGGATATTCAGAAATGCGCTCTCTGCTCACATGCTCTGATCGGAACAAAGCATGACAAATTCAAACTTTATTTCATTTTCTCCATAGCTTGAACACTCACTACATTAGGCATTTGAGAGTTAGTTAACGCTGCCCATTTATTTATTTTTATTTCACGTTTTTAAAGTACAATATCATGTTAGTCCACAGCCCCCGCAGCACCCCCCTTCCCGCGCTACTGGTAATGTCTTTCACTGTTGATGGGGGCGTGACCCAACATGTTGCTAATATGGGCAGAGAATGTCATATGGGGCTTGTAGCGTAAGCGACAAATGACTTGATTAAAAAATAATAATGCATACATTTCAGCTTCCTTTAGACCGTTTCTGTTCAGGAGGGTTTTTTTATTACATTTATTTCCCCCCTCCTCAGACTGGGGGTGGGGCCGTGAGGTTTGACCAGTGGTGGCCGGTGTCACATTGAGCTTATGGATTGAGAGAGATGGATTGAACCAAACACTGTAAGTGTAAATGAAGTTGTGTTGGACAGAATAGAACAATTGTATCTTAAACTTGATAGATTGATTGATTGAACTTGACCTATTAAAAAGCCTCAAAATAGTATCTGGATTTCATAACGCTGATAAACGTGTTAAGTGTTGAAAGTTAATCAAGGATGATTGTAAGGCAATTGCACCATTTTTTCATTGTTGGATGGTTTTCATTGGGATTTTAAATATTATTTAATCAAGAAAGAGACATGGTTTTCCTTTCACACAGTGTTATTAATTTTCAATTTCATGTGTTTTCCCAGAGCATTTGTGTCATGGTAAGATATTTGCTGCAAAGAAATTAATCCTCTGGATGGATTTTTTTTTTTTTTTTTACAGCTTAATGTGCTGATCAGTGTCTGATATAGCCTAGTTTTATTTATTTGGCATATTATTCTCGTGTAAACAGAAATCTCAGCTACAGCTTCTTTTAGCAGTAATACTTAAAACATGGCAGTACCACATCAGGGCAAGAAAGGACCGTTATTCACCACAGTTCATGTTTAGAGCTGAACTGATTCAGACACACAAATGCAATAATACACGATACGGAAACGTAAGGAAATCAAGTTGCCTTGAACATGACAAATCAACTACAAAAATAAATTACTTACATCGTGGACATCAATTGAACAATTTAACTTTAACCATAGAGAAAACATAAACATGATTCACGTTCGTAGTTGCACCACAGGAATTCAAGCTTGTTTTTGATATAGAAAAGACGGAGAAAATTTGCTGTAGACACGATAACTACTGACCAGCAGGTGTTTTTGAAACCTGTAGGAGTCGCTGTGACGCTCTTCAGTCAGACGGTAAAACCACTGAAGAAGAGGAAGCCTGGCGCGCTGAGAATGTCATTATATAGATCAGTGGCTGAGACTGAGGTATGTTGCTGGTGTTCTTAACTGTTTGTGTGATTGTTGATTTTCTGTCTGTAGTGTTTTAATGTGCTTTAAATTAACTATTTTTTCGCATTTATCATAAAAAAAAAAAAAAAAAAAAACGAATTAGCCATGCTTTTACCATAGTAACCATAGTTTATCCTGGGTATTTGTAATAATAAATAATAGTTTAATTGTAGTTATAAACACAAATTTATCGTTGCTTACTACAGCAGCTGTGTTTTAACTGTGATATTTGTAATAAAACCAAAGTTAACTCGTTGTTTAATTTTCTAATTTTGATTCTCAATCAATTTTCAATGTTGGACACTTAAATGAGAAACGAGTACAAGTAGCACATTATCATGTTAAATTTCTGAAATCTGTGTTTAAGTGCAGCAGCTAAATTTAAGTTTTAGGTATTGGTAATGTGTTGTAATGATATATTTACAATAATTTAAACATAAACACGCCTATTATGTTTATTTTATATCTGCAATTAATATCTACCTGTGTATTAATATTCTCAGAAATTGCAATCATTTTCTTATTCTGTGTAGTTCTGTTCTCCTTCATAATCATTAGTCATTTTGAGTTTAAATTAGTTTAAGTTCATTATAATTGAATTCACATTTACTTGTATAGCGCTTTTCACAATCACAATACACGTTTCAAAGCAGCTTTACAGAAAATGCATGAGTCCACATTACAACTTAGATTGATATAAATGTGGAAAAATGCATCTTGTAATAATGATGATGTGTTGTCTTCAGATGTTGACCATGAGAGCGCAGATGGATGTGATCTGCTGTAAATCAGTAGGAACTGATCTGTCCATGCTGGATATTGAGGATTTCATCACTGAAATCTGTCAGCTGAAGAAAGAGGTGGCGTCACTGGAGGCAAAGCTGAGAGAAAGAGGAGACAAACCCAACAGAGAGGTTTGAGCAAAATATGCAAACAAATAACCAATATAACCACTAGAGATAACTGCTGAGTAATGAGGCTAATATCAACAGGTTGTTGTTTATTTGTGTTGATCTATGATGTGTTTGTCAGGATCTGGAGAAGGTTTCAGTGTGTGTGACTGATGGGACAGAAGCTCAGGATTCAGTCTGGAGATCCAGAGACACACAGGACTCAGAGCTCAGCCTCACTTTACTGTGTTATACTGACGCTCAGGATCATGGATACACTGATCAAACCTCTGACTGTAACGTTGGAGAACAGCAGATGAAGATGTGCTCCGTCAAACTGGAGGACTGCAGGAACCTGATAGAGAGACGAGGAGAAGAAACCACAGCAGAGGAACAACAACAGAGCCAGGAGGAGGAGGAGGAGGTTGAGGTTGAAGATGATGTTCAGAATGAGGATGATGAAGGAAATGATGTTGAGGACGAAGAAAATGAGGATGAGGATAATCAAAATGATGACAATGATGATTTTATTCCTTCAGGTATGTATCTTCCATTTATTATCTTTTGTTATGGCAAATCATAGTCAGAATGTGTGTAGACATTTAGTCGTGTTCCTAAATCAGCAGGTGCAGACATTAGTTACTGTGAACTAGGGGTGAGACGAGACGCTTACTCAACGAGACGAGACACGACACGAGATTGGGTTCATGAGAACGAGACAAGACGAGATTTTTACACAATTTTTTAAGAAATCATCAATGATGAAATATATGAATGGAAAAATAGGAAAAAAATCACAAAATGCAAAACAATTTAGGTGCATTTTGAAATCAACTTGTAATGAATGTTATTTTACTTCTATTTTAATGAATTCTATGTAGTAAAGGGGACATGCAAACACTGCAAAATGTTTTGCTATAAACTCTACCGTCTGGCTTCTCCCCTGTACGATTTCACATGAGAAATCTAACTCCTTTCCACAAATCGAACATAAAAAAATATAAAACAGTATAAATAAAATAAATATATAAATAACAGAAATAACACTTTAAATGCAAACAGTAAGTGTATCCATAATAAAAGTACTGCTCTCTCAAAACTACAAGTGCAAACAGAAACAATTTTTTTTCTTCAAGCATGAAAAAGAGATAAATTAACTACACAGAACAGCCTAAGATATGGTCATGTTCTTTTTCAAGAATATAAGCATGTCGACGATTTCTGGCAGCAGTTGAGACTTTTGGGCAGTAACTATGTCTCCTGCTGTAGAAAAAACACGCTCACTTGGAACAGAGGTAGCAGGGATGGAAAGATATGCTTTGGCAAGACAGAAAAGGATATTTAAACCTGTTTTCTCTCCACCACTTCAGAGGGCAGCAACTGAGTGGGATAGAGGCCTCTCTTCTGTAGAGATCAATTTCCTTCTCAGTCCCTCTGCTGGACTTTTCTGTCTTAGAGAAAGAGTCCCCTAGTAGATCCTCAAGCGCTGTCTTCTTGGAAGCAGGTTCTCCCTCTTCTGACTCGACTCCCAGAGCCCCCTCTCCTCCATGTATGGAACAGTGAGCTGCTGCTCTTCTCTCCTCTCTGTACTCTTCTCACCTGTGGTCTTTAAACAGCAGAAACACTGGCTTTAACCTGAAGCAGCAAAGCAGTCCCCCCTCTCCCTCTAAACACAAACACACCCACTCTGATTCTGTCATGTTTCTAATACACACACACACACACACACACACTTTGCATTAATCCATTAAACATTTTCAGTTGGTACTGGGAACATAAATCTAGAAGGAAAAAAAAATTCACACACACACTTTCACACTTACAAAAGGAGTAAAGCAATTCAAATTGATGTATACCTGATTTTGCTGCAATTGTTCTGCCTTTTTCTGCACCCTCAGGAAGACAGACTCGCGTTGGTTATGGTCTAGCTGCGGTAGAGTCAGGAATCTTGGGTCCAGCGCAGTGCTCTCTAACAGAAGATTGTATGCATCTCCGCTGTATCTCCTTGAAATATTACTGAGGATTGCTCTCTTTGTGTCTGCCACGGTGGGGGAATCACCGTCATTTGGCGCCATGCTCTGTTCAATCATGCTCTTCAGTGGCACAATGAGAGACACTGTGGGGCTCTTCTCCTCACATAAGACTGTGGTGGCTGTCTTCAAAGGATTCAGCAGCTTCACAAGGTCTTCAGCATTCAAGATATCGCTGCTGTCCAGTGTATCAATGTTACGGGCATTTTGTCTCATCTCAGGGCTGGTGAGAGCTGCTGATATGGCAGCTTGCTGCTCCAGGTAATGAACCAGCATATCTAAAGTGCTATTCCATCGCGTGGTAACGTCCATGATTAATTTGTGTGGTGGCAGTTGTAGCAGCTTCTGCTTGGATGTGAATACCGCGGCAGCCGTTGAACTGCGGAAAAAAGTGGTGGAAAAAAGCTGTTACTCGTCTCACAAGCAACCGAGTGACGCGCGCAACACCAAGGCCAGCCTGGGTAGCGAGGTTTATCGTGTGTGCAAAGCACTTGATGTGCGGCTGTAATCCTGCCTCACGCACAGCCACTTCCATATTATGCCCATTGTCAGTCACAATTGCGATGCCATGCCATGGTTTGTTTTTTTTTATCTCCCAGTCAGTGACAGCTGCTTGTAAAACTTCAGCTATGTTTGCCCCTGTATGGGACTCAAAAAGTGGGCGAGTCTGCAGTAAAAAAATTGACCATTTCCCAGTCACTGTTGATTATGTGGGCTGTAATTGTGATATAGCCCTGCGTACACCTAGAAGTCCAACCATCAGTAGTAATGGTGATGCTTTCTGCCTCTTTCAGAGTCTGTACAACTTTGACCTTGGCTTCTTTGTAGAGGATTGGGACCACAGTGCTTGTAAAATGCGCGCGTGATGGGATGGTGTACCTTGGTTCCAGTGTGCGGAGGAGTCGCCGAAATCCCAAATTTTCCACCACAGAAAATGGCCTCATATCAGCTGCAATGAAAACGCAGATGTCTCTCGTTATTGCCGTGGCTCTTGCACTTGACGGTGGAAGAGATGCAAAGGCATTAGAGTTGTTTGCCCTTTTAATGTTTTCGTCACAGGTGCAGCTAGTTTTAGTAGAGAGCTGTGGTGGTTCTGTATGTGATTTTGCATAGTGCTCGTGTTAGCCGCGGTGTACGGCATTGTTTTCTTACAATGTTTACATATTGTGTTCGTCTTTTCTGTCACTCTTTCGCCGTTTCTTATTTCCGCAGGAAAACCAAAATGTTGCCACACAAATGATTTAAAAGTGGCAGGGGCATCTTTAATACTAATTTCACCCTCACGCTCCATCACGCTGACATCACAACAACTCACGAGACAACTTTTCACCTCGACGAGAAATCTCGTCGTGTTTTAATCTCGCGAGATCTCGTAACACGAGATCTCGTCACACCCCTACTGTGAACCGATGTGTTGAAAACTGTATCATTAGCTGCATCACAATTTCACATTTATCTTGATTAATTTTTAAGCTCTCGAAGTTATAGAAAAATATGGGCAGATATTATAGAATTTCATAATGGTAAGTGCATGATTCATTAAATCTGTTTGTGTTCATTTAAAGTTAGACATTTTAATAACTTTTTTTCTTTTCAGATGTGAATGGAGGTTCATCTACTGATGAAGAAACAACCTCGACATCAAAAGAGCAGCTGAAGATCAAGAGTTTCTCCTGCGTCACCTGTGGGAAAACATTGAGCTCACAGGGACATTTAGTGAGACATGAGAGAAAACACACAGAACAGAAAAGCTTCTCCTGTAAGAGGTGCAACATCAGCTTTCCTACCTTAGAAGAGAAGAGACTTCATTCAAAAGAGCACAGCGTGAAGGAGTTTCACTGTGAACAGTGCGGGAAGGATTTTTTCACCACTCCATCTAGAATGAGAGCTCATATAAAGACACATAGTGAAAAGTCTTTCCACTGCAGTGAGTGCAACAAGTATTTCAGTAACAAACAAGTTCTTTCAAGTCATAAGAGAATCCACACAGGCGAAAAGACTTTCCACTGCAGTGAGTGCAACAAGTATTTCCTCACCAAAGGGAATCTTAATGTTCATAAGCGAATCCACACGGGTGAAAGGCCATACAAGTGTCCTCACTGCGATAGAAGATTCATGTATGGATCCCATTTGAAGAAGCATGTGCGCATTCACACCAAAGAGAGGCCTTACCAGTGCAGGGAATGTGGGAAAACCTTCACAAACTCAAGTTATCTAAAGTCACACCAGAAAATACATTCTGAGGAGAAACCATATCAGTGTTCACACTGTGATAAAAGATTCCGTCAAAAATCTAATTTGATTTGCCATGAGAGGACTCACACCGGAGAGAAACCGTACCTGTGCTCCTACTGCGGGAAGAGCTTCTTTAGTCTGGCTCATTTTGGAGTTCATCTGAGAGTTCACACTGGAGAAAGACCGTATCACTGTAGCGATTGTGGGAAGAGTTTCAAACAACACACTCAATTAGCTATGCATCAGAGAATACATACAGGAGAAAGACCGTTCAAGTGTTCTCAGTGTGACAAGACGTTTGCTCGATCAGACGTCCTGAAGACTCATGAGCGAGTTCATACAGGAGAGAAGCCTTACCGCTGCTCCATCTGCGACGAGAGATTCACTTATTTAGGGGGTTTTCAGACCCACCAGAAGAAACACGCTAAAGAACAAACTGCTCCTGAATCATCATAGTGTCTTTTCATCAGTAAATCTGGATAAAGGACTCATTGAGCTCATCCTGAAACTGTAGATTCAGCCAGTAGGAGGCAGTGTCACATTGCGCTTTCATGTGGTTTGAGAGAGTTAAGGCGGGCATACACTGCGATTTTCATCCGATTTTGAGCCGAATTCTGACTCATGCGTCTCTTTTTCGGGTCCGGCCGATTTTCAGCTTTGTCGTGAGTCGTTTGTTGTTCAGTGCTCATGCAGTGCTCATGAAATTATTGCATGGCAAATTAATTATAATAGCCTATCAGTTTAATAATAAAAGTAGCCTAGGCCTTCCCTTATAATAATAATAATAATACAATAATAATAATAATAATTTAATACATAAATTGGAAATGCTAAATCATTTTGATATTGATAGCTGATGCTTGTTTTGACAATATCTCTGGATACATGATATCGTCTATTGGCGCTACCCGGCACGGGGGTTTATCGCACATATTTCACACGTATAGTGTGAGTAGTGAAGTTGCACCTCGATGTCCGGACCGTATAGTGTGAGCACATAAATCCTGAGCTTTGGCTTTACATCGCATGCGATCTACTCGTTCAGTGTGAGTAGGTAACCTTGCTGAATTCACACAGACATCGCACAGTGTATGCCCGCCTTTAGAGATGGATTGAACCAAACTATGTAAATGAAGTTGTTCGACAGAATAGAACAGTGATTATATATTGAACTTGCCATATTAAAAAGCCTCAAGATAGTATCTATGAGTTCCTGGATTTCATAACGCTTATAAACATGTTTTAAGTGTTAAAAGTGGCTCAATGATGATTGTATTTGTTCCATTGTTGGATGATTTTCATTTAGTTTCATCAAATTAAGTTTTATTTCATCACAAAAGAGCCAGGGTGTTCTTTTCACATAATGTTACTAATTTTCAATTTCATGTGTTTTCCCAGAGCGTTTGTGCCACCACATTAAACACGTCACTTGAAGAGAGTTACAGACCTGTCTCTCTCCTACCATTCACAGCTAAAACACTTGAACAAGTTGCTTTCAACCTAGTATCATCTTCCTGTCTCAGAACAACCAGCTGGATGTTAGGGATGGGCGATATGGCCTAAAAAATGTATCACGATAATTTCAGGTATTTATTGCGATAACGATACAAATGACGATAAATTATTTTCTTCTGTAAAATATCAGATTATGTTATGTTTAAGTTGTGTTCCAGTGACTGTGCTGAAAAACATTACACAACAACAATTACACAATAATTCAAATCAATTACAAGTTTAAAATGTAAACACAGATTCTGTATTTATTTATACTCTCATGGTGCAAAAATAGTGCAAACAGCAAAAGTAACAATCACCAACCATGTCTTCAGTTGTGTTTCAAAATTATAACAGAGTACAACTGCAAATAAAATAAAACATGTTAAAGTAACCTGATAAAGTAAAGAAGTTCAGTGTGAAACAGTCAATGACACACTCTTAGAATGGAAATATAATACGCAAGTGGAACATGCTACCACCAATTAGGTAGTTAAATTTTCAACACTCTTGTCTCATGGAACAAATTGTAAAAATAGTGCAAAACACTGTATCAAAAAGTAACGATCCCAACTATGTCTTCAGATAGTTTACAAAATAGTGCAAAACAAGATGATAAATTAAAAAACAAATCAATAAATTAAATTTAAATAAAAGTTGAATTAAACTGTAAACACTGATATACTCTTGCAAAATGTAGAAATGAGGCTGACATGAACATGTCTGGTAGTGCAAGTTGTATAACACACATACTAGTGTGATTCAGTAGCTTTCAAAAAGAGAACAGGGCTCACACCTTAAGATTTTTTGTCAAGAAGACCAACATATTCACTGTAGCTGGTTTCAGAAGAGACCTTTGGCATGTCACTACATTTCCAGCAGCGCTGAACACCCTCTCTGAGGGTGTACTAGTGGCGGGGATGTACAAGTACTTTTTCACCTAACGACTGATGTTAGGGAAATTCACCTCATGTACCTTCCACCACATAAGGGGATTGCTTTCACCATCTGCAAGTGGCCCATGCAGGTAGTTGTTTAATTCAGCCTCAATTTTCTCCGTTTCAGAAAGGGTGGTCATCTCAGCAGCTGGTTTCTTGAAAGATGATTCAGATGATGTTACAGGGGTAGAAGAGCCAGCATCACTTGGCATGACAGAAAGGGATTCCACCTCTGACTACTCTGGCTTTGATGACCAGGATCTCTTCTTGACTCATATACTGAGTGCGGAAGCGTGGATCAAGAATTGTTGCCATGTTGATCAGTTCCTGAACCTCTTGGTCACCATATTTGGTGTTCATGTAGTCCAATATTAAACTTTTAATTGTCTTGGTGAGATCTGTGTCTTCATATTTCCCCTGCAGCAGCTCACTGTTGAATAGGTGAAGAGTAGGCTTCAAGCATGACACTGTGACATAGTTTTCAGAAGAGAGGACATCTGTAAAATCAAGAAGAGGCCCAAGTGCTTTACTGACAGAGTCTAGGACATCAGTATCCTGCCAAGTAGGCACCAGGGGTCTCATTTATAAAACTGTGCGTAGGAACCTTACTAAAAGTGTACGTGCGCCCGAAAGCCAAAAAAGGCGTACGCAAAAAATATTGAGACTTATAAAACCGTTCGTACGGCAGAACCTGCGCAGAATTCACTTTGTAAATCCCAGTCAGTGGAAGATTGTGCGCATATGCGTCTCCTCCCCGAAATAACCATATATGGAGCTTACAACGCCTAGTTTTACTATGCAGATCCTCATCTGCATATCATTTGCATATGATTATTCATCCACGTGATAACGTTTAACGGTACAAGACACATTACATTAATAAAAATCATGTAGTTGCCTATCCTTGCCTTGTTTTTGAATACATAAATCAAATAGTGTATAAAATACATTTCAGAGAAAGTTTTTCTCACTCTTTCCCACTGGCCGAATTGTATTTTTAATTGAAACAGATAGGCCTTGGGCATTATTTGCACGAAACTATTTTCTCAGACAGTCTGGTATTATCATGATAAGCAATTATCTCTGTGGTTAAAACATTTAAACACAGCACGCCACAGGAAAAGTGTTCAAAAACATTGCATCCACAACAAATATTTCTATTGATTGAATTTGAATATAAAAAATGTTGTAACTTCTCAGTAATGATTTCATGTTTAAGTGTTTAACTCCATTAATTTGAATGGCATATTTAATCTAAATGTTTATATCAGAAGTAAAACATAGTTTAAATCATTATTTTATTTATTTAAAGGTGCTGTATGTAGGATCCAGCGGCCTCTAGCGGTGATGTTTCAGATTGCAACAACAGTGCTCGTGCGCCTGCTCAAACTCAAGAGCGCGAACTCACTACCGGCGGCCACACTTTTCAACACAACGGAGAAAGCATCACACAACATGCTGGAAACTCATGTAAACTCCCACTGCAACATTACCATAATAGGCTACTTTTATCAGCTTGACGTAGAACTAATGCTCCATGCTCGTACCATGATAACGTTACATTGACTGTATTTTGCCGACATGTGGTGTTATCTAGCATTATTTTACTAACTATTTGTGTATCTTTCACAATCAGCAATGTCAATATAAGGTCAATGAATGAAAACGAAAACGGTTAGTCAACTAGACTGGACAATTTCAGTGTAACAATAAGACAGTAAGTAATATTACTGTACTGAACATGTCTGGAAATGTGTATTATAAACAATATGATAGTAGTGGGATGAGTGACGTTAGACAGTAGATCTAGAACATAAAATAAAAGTTACATCCTAAAGCACCTGCTTTTTGTTATCATGGAACAGTCTTTTGTATTCATTTAATGTCTTATGTATGTTATATTTTACCTTGCTATTTCAAAACGGAGGTCTCTCCACAATTCAAACGCTCTGCCGATGTTGATCCGTGTTTTCGTCCTGAGTCGATCCGATTGACGTTTGGCCTGACGAGCTTCAGCAGATATATATATATATATATATATATATATATATATTTTTTTTTTTTTTTTTTTTTTTTTTTGGAGTTTGTGTTGGAGTCTGTGTTGTGCTGGAGGCAGGTCGTTTTTTGGTGTTATCAGACTCCATGTCGTTAGCTGCAGTGCAGTTGCAATAGACTGTAGGCTCGGGAGCGCGCATGCACGTCACATCCGGTGGATTTCGCAGAAAATCCGACCCGGAGACTTCACATAAAAATAGGAATACTGGCCTTCAGAGGTAATAGCAAAACACGAAAAGTGGATCAATGTAATGTGTGATTACAACCCCTTCACAGACGGGCAATAAAAAAAGGATTCATTTTATAAAAAAAGTTACATACAGCACCTTTAAACTGGTATTTGCGTCAGTTTCACTAAACGGCCCAACGTGCTCGCTGGCGCGGACATTTAGGATGGGATGGATATTTGCTTCAAGTGATAGGCTTGGTGAATGAAAGTATATTTGTATTTTCTTTCTGTATACGTTTAATTTTCTTTAGATTTTCTGTCTAAAAGTGACCAAAAATACACTTAACTCCAGCTCACCATCGGTGTCGCCAAACTGCTCCATCTCCAAAACGTTCGTACGCATGGGTCAGAGTTTGCGTGCAGGTGCGCAAATTTTCCCGTCAAGTTTGTTTTTATAAATCACAACTTATGCGTCGGAAGTGGCGTACGCCTCTTTCAGGGCCTTATTTGTGCGTAGGCAACGGTTATAAATGAGGCCCCAGATGCCTGGTTGACCTGTCAGCAGCCAGGACTTGCGTAATGGCCTTCTCTTGCTCAAGTATCCGCTCAATCATCTTCTGCCTTGATCCCCATCGTGTTGCCGATTCAGTCACAAGTTTGTGTGGCGGAAGGCCAAGTTCTACTTGAGCATCTTTGAGTGTTCGCTGCTTTTTCCAGCTGTGCGAAAAAACACTGACAATCTTCTTACAGACTCCAACAGCTCTGTCAATCCTGCTTCTCTCTGCAAAACAACAACAAAACTATTTGTTTATTTTTATGTATTTATTTATGTTTCTTTTGCACAAGAATAAAATAAATACAATAAAAAACAAAAAAAGTTAAAAGAAAAAAGTTAAAGTTCAGTTAAAATTAAAATAGTTGAAACTAAAAAAAATAATTTAAATAA
This sequence comes from Scardinius erythrophthalmus, assembly GCF_964197995.2. Taxonomy (NCBI): domain Eukaryota; kingdom Metazoa; phylum Chordata; class Actinopteri; order Cypriniformes; family Leuciscidae; genus Scardinius; species Scardinius erythrophthalmus. Next base: position 14,020,362 of record NC_138222.1, on the reverse strand, counting down.
ATGAACATTTAATATTAAATGCACATAATATAAACATTAGCTAATGTAATGAATTACTGTTCAAAATACTGCATAGTCACATTACTAATGCAGAAACAAATACATAAATACAGTTAATATTAAGCTCATGTTTGCTCAGTGTGCATGCATTAAATATACTGACACTAAGAGAGAAAGAGTAAACTTACCAATAGCAATGTGTAGACAATGGCCAAAGCAAGACAGTCTTGTCCACATGTTTAGAGTGACTGCTTTTACTATATTGGCCCCGCTGTCCGTTGTTAGGCACACCTGTTTCTCCTCATCTAAATTCCATTCTTGAAGAAACTGCTTCAAGCCACTCGTGATGTTTTCACCCGTGTGGTCATCTGGGAAAAAATTTGTCTGGATGCAACAGATGTTCAAACTCCAGTCACTCGTTATGTAGTGGACCGTAAGGCTAATGTACGGCTCAGTCGCTCTGCTACTCCACGTCTGCAGTTGAAGCATAAAAATCCGCCGTAGACAGTGATGTTTGTACCCTACCGCGGCACTCTTCATACTGTACATCGCTGGCAGGGCTGTTTTGGAAAAGTACTTCCTTGAGGGCATGTTGTATCTTGGGTCCAGTATATGGATCATTCGCTTGAATCCTTTTTCGACAGTTTGGAATGGCAACATGTCTTTTGTCAAACAAAACGCCACTGCTTCCATCAATTCGTTCCATCGTTTACTTTGCTTATCATAAGGGACGCTATTAGCAAATGCGCTGGCAATTTTCGTCTGAGTGGGAATTTTCTTACCCCTAGCCCTAGGTCCACTTGTAGTTTTCGCCTCCGTTGCCTCGCGTATCGATAAGATATCGCCCATCCCTACTGGATGTCAACCAATCTGGCTTCAACAAAGGGCATTCAACTGAGACTGCTTTACTGTCGGTCACTGAAGCCCTACAGACCGCAAAAGCTGCTTCCAAATCTTCAGTTCTCATTCTCTTGGATCTGTCTGCTGCTTTATGCAATCATGACCCCATACCGCCAGCCTGTCGCAAGTAAGAACACTTTTTTTATGTCAGTCAGACAGACAGACAGACAGACAGACACACACACACACAAGATAAACCAAATTGTTACTGTCATGAATTTGCAATACACCACACATTTTCTACACGATTTTTGATTAACAGGCCAAGTTGAAGCCCGATACAACAGGCATCACGCACAAGCACGGAACATCATCGAGGGCACCTTTGGGATGTTAAAAACTCGCTGGCATGCAATTTTCTTGCGGGCCCTGGAGATCAGGCCACTGTTCGCCCCAAAGGTGATTGGTGCCTGTTGTATCCTCCACAACATCTGTGTGATGGGAGGTGATCTCTTGGAGGAGGAGGAGAGCCAAGGACAAGAAGACAGCGAGGATGGTGAGAATGCAGCAGTGGGTGAGAGGGACCTATCAGGGAACCATCTCCGAGGACGTCTGGCTGCTCAGCTTTCTTCTCCCGAGGAACTGCCTGCGTGTCTAATTGAACATGACTACATCTAAACAGTAAACCATTCCAGATGTTGTCATGTTCATTAAAAGAGGAACATTAACAGTTAAAACATTAGCTATGACATTAATTAGAAAGATAGGTATGAATAAATGTGCAAGTAGATGGATATAAAGATAGATACATTTATACGTTTTCTTAATGTTGGTATGTTCTTCTTGAGATTTAACTGCATGATTGTAAATAATTGTATACAACTATAGACATTGGATTTTATATTATTTGTGTTTTTGTTGTAAATATAAAGAATACACTGTTGCTACAACAATGATTTGCCAGGGTTGAAATTGAAACATTATTTTTTTGTTTCAATTTCTATAAAATCATTTACCATTAAATGAAAGATTAATTTAGAATTTATAAACAAGTTTTTCAAACAGAGACAGGTATGTCTCCGCTCTGGCTGTTGCTGCCCTCTCTCTCTCCTATTCTCTCGCCACTGCTTCTCTCTCCCTCTCCTCTTCCCTCTCTGCCTGTTCTTTTAGAAAGTCAAGAAGAGCCTGGCTGTCCCGTCGCCTCTTTCTTGACTGCTGGCTGCTCCTGGCTTCCGCAGAAGGGGTAGAAGCTGGTGTGCTGACTGAGTCACCTGTAGTGGCAGTCAGGTTTGATGCAACAACTAAGGGCAGAGTAATTGAGTGCTGCCCCTGGAGTGCAGCATCCATTGCAGTGTACCACTGCCAGGTGGCAGCAGTCACACTACCAGCCTCTACCCTTTTTCCTGTGGGTGGGTCCCTAAGCTCCTGAAATAAAGCAAAGTGCTGTCATGTTCTCAGTGTTGGGATAGTTACTCAAAAAAAGTAATTAGTTACTAGTTACTTCTGTAAATTGAAATGAGATTACTTTACTAGTTACTGCATTTGAAAAGTAACTTCACTACTTATTACTTTACTTTCCCGTTTCTTAATTTACCGTGTAGATACATGGACAAACATCATAGCCCTATCATCACTTAGCCTGTCCGCATAGTGTTTATAAATGTAGCCTGTACAAAATGGCATGTAAAACCATATGAAAGAACAATATCCATGTCTGCACAAAGAAATATGCCTCACTGTAAAATCCACAAACAACTGGATAAAGGACAAATGTCCGCGGTGGTAGACACATAATCAGGGCTGGACTGGGACAACAAAAAAAATCGGCCCTGCCATTTTGGCCATAATAATAATAGCACAATAACAGACATATATTGTAAAACAAATGCACTGAAAAATAAAGGAAACTTTCATAATTAGTTTTGTACTAATTTCTATACTTGAAAGAGATATAAGCACATGATCTTTTATTTTGACGCAAACTGCATCAAGCTTTTATTTTGGCGGAAAACATGGTTTACAAACGCGTCTCATTAAATTTATAGTAAATTACGGTAATCGTCAACTATGCAGATGTGGAAATAATGCGTTACTGGCAGGAGCGGAGCGGAGCTAGACTCTCAGTACAGTGGGGGCGGAGCTTCATCGTGGGGCCCTCTGCTACCAAGGCTGGGTTTCCAGAAACCTTCTTAACGCTACGCCGTTCTTAAGTTACACCTTAAGATGTACCTTATCGTTAATACGTGTTTCCCAAAACGTTCTTAAGTATACTTTCTGTAAGTCATACGTTCGGATTAGCTTCACCAATATCACTGTTGCAGGTCTATACGAATATGATTCTGAAGTTTTAATACACACAGACAGTGTTCAATTAGGCTAATTCAAGTGTTTCTATGCAAAGAATAAAATTGTCATTACACTGATTGTTGTTAGAATTTTAATTATATATATATATATATTATTAATTTAATAAAAGAGCACTTGTAAATGCCAGCGAAAGCATATGCTACTGTCAGTTAAGTTCTGTTCGGATGCTAATATTGTTTCTCATGGGCTCGTCCGGTATTTTAAACATTTACAGGGGTAAGTCGGTGATTTTAGTGCCGTTCGAATCCATAATAGTGTTTTTTTTCTCACTCAACCCGCGTAAAAATGTTTGTTTTTTGACAAACAGGTCGTGTGGTAATTTAATTGCCATCTGAATCCACATCTTTTACAAGAGTTTACAAGAAGAGATTCAAAATTCACTGTTTAAATCCTTTTTGATCACTGCAGAGCACCGTACGTAGCCTAAGATGTACACTTTTAATACTGAAATGCTGGAAAGTATTTACAAGAACAATATTTCATCGCAGCTCCACCTCAGCGAACAAAAATGGGAAAGAGATGAAAGCACGTAAAAATTTGAAATGGTTATCATGGCAGCTATATGATACAATTTTAAAATATGTAGGCTAGGCTATTATAGGCTATTATAGTTTGGATTATTTTTTTATAATATCCCATGAGTCCTAATAAATGCAATTTCAACTATTTAGCCCCTTTATAATATGATTTTAATAATAGTAATTATTATAAATACCATAATCACGCATGCGCAGTCTCTCCAGCTCGTCGGTTATCCGTATCGAACGTGTCCGAAAAAAAAACAGTTCTCGGTTCTGTACTGGTGATTCGAGAACTGCTGCAACAACCAGTTCTTGACTCGAGAACCGTATGTGCTGAGCTGAGAACTGAAACCTTACAGCCAACAGTCGACAAAACTGTTTAATACGTTATGTTTTGATTAACACATTATAAACATTTAGGCTACTTTGCACCCTTAAAACCTTGCCAAGAGTTTACGTCAAAATATATATCAACTTAGGCTACTTAGAAATTAAATGATCTGTTCCTGAAAATAATGTTTTAGTAGGGGGGAATCTCCTCAACCACCACCAATGTGCAATGTTACCAAAATTTACCATGAAAATTCAATATTGCTCAGTCTTAAACCTAGGCTATAATAATAAATGTTTAGTTTTACAATCCATTCATTGTGTTTCCAATCTTTAAAATAATACAGTGAAAAGACAGTAGCCTATGTGATAAACATGTTTCCAACATGTTTTATTTTGTTACACTGATGTTCAACAAAATACTTGAGAAACATGCATTTCGTCCCTCTGAAAAAATTGCACGCATGCTCAGCTCATCAGCTCGTCGGTTCTCCGTATCGAACGTGTCCGAAAGAAACAGTTCTCAGTTCTGTACTGGTGATCCGAGAACTGCTGTACCTGTATGTTCGGTAAGTGCACGCATGCTCAGTATCAACTGCTCGTGCTCATCACTTCTCTCAGCACAACATGTCTCAGCTCAGTGAACTGTTGGATTTACTGGAGTAACATATAGGCCTACTCCGGGATATTGGTTTAATTTCGAGTCGAAGGGACTGTCAGGACAGGCATGTCCGAAAGTGAGTAACTTAACTTGTGGATCAGCTGACGCAAGACGCGAACTGTTTCGAACGATTCAGTCCGATTTAGTGTACTGGTTCGACCAGTTCACTAAAAAGAACCGGTTCAAAAGAACGATTCGTTCACGAACCGGACATCACTAGCTCAGAGCCAGACAATCTCATCTGATAATATCAGAACAGAAACTCTCAGTTGCGGTGTTCATTTCGACTCGGAGTCGCACAGTAATGCCGACAGGGCCAGAGAATATATGCTGTACTGAGATAGAACAGGTATAGTTTAGTTTAATTACGGTTATAACTTATTTGTCATCTGCTTTTATCCACTATTAATACAAGCCTGCTGTGGCAGACCCTGTCCGAATGATGACCAAAATATACTGATGAGTTCAGTGAAGTTTATTGTACATCACACAAAAGATGAAGCCTTAGTTTTACACCAGAGAATCACTGTAAGAGCTGAATAAACACAGTATAAGAATTGAGCATTAAAGTCTTATCCATAAACTCTCTCTCTCTCCCTTTCATTATCATCAACATACACAGCGAAGTACACAAAACATTCGTTAGAACTAACAGTAAACAAATATATACACACCTTTTCAGTGGGTGCTTAATAAACTGGTAAACCATGTATATCCGTAAAATGACTCGATGAGCTGTCATAAAGTGCGCGCTCTCACTTTCATTTCTTCCGTGTCCAGTCACGTTAGGCCTGTTGCTCCGGAGACTGTAAGCTGGATCACAAACAGTACAGATCCATCCTCGAGTAACAGCAAGAGTAAATGAAGACTGCTATGTTCATTCTTACATCCAACAACAAAACACCTCAATCGCTTAGGAGACATTCTTGTCTACAGCAGCTCAAGCGTCGAACAATGGTGGACTCTGTGTCCAGCTCACTCAGGGCGGGTCTGGGCTCAAACTGAAGTGTCACTCAACAGTCGTGGGAGGGGCCTGCTCAATTCTACGTCACATTGCGCTGAATCTGAGAACAGCTCATTCTGAGACGGTGCTTATGATTTATTGAGATTGTAAAAAAAACACTGGGTGGATTTTTATCATTCTAGGGTAGTTTTGCTCACACACTGCCAACACACATTTATGTTCAAACACCATGTAAAAGTGAATTTTGCATAATAGGTGCCCTTTAAACAGATCAGAGCTTTACACGCAGGCAAACACGGCTTGGGTAACGCAGGAAAGCGCGTTCCTATAGTCTAGTAAAGTAGTGTAGTTACCGATATTTTTAGTGTAATGCGTTACTTTACTTTGTTACCCAAAAAAGTAATATCGTTACTGTAATCCGTTACTTTGTAACTCGTTACCCCCAACACTGCATGTTCTCACCTCACGTTGTTCCGCACTTTTAGACATTTTTTATTTTTTTGCTCTACACAAAGGAAGATATTCTTAAGAATTTTTGTAACCTAACAGTTTTGATGCACCAAAAAAATACATTAGTCAGTGGTGCCCCAGAACTGTTAGGTTACAAAAATTCTTCCTTTGTGTAAAGCAAAAAAATTTGTGGGTGAATGACAGAATGTTCATTTTGGGGTGAACTATTCTTTTTACAGTCTCAGAGTAAACAATGTAAACAGAGTAAACTACATTTTACAAGATAAAATGTAAGGGCCAATGCATCTATGTTAGGTTTCATATATGACCGGAAAGTCTTTACACACATCTTGGTAAGCCTCTTTCAGTAACAGAAAGTAGAGAAACAGGCAGATTACCTTGTATTTATCTTTTAGATTGTTCCATTTTTTCTTTGCCTATTTGGCAGTTTTGGCCAAACCAGAAGTGGAAACAAAATGCCTATAGGCAAAACAAAACCATAAAGATTGACATGATTCCACTTCAATAACGTATTCATTTTTATGGATGAAGACTGTCCAAATCTAGCTCCAAACCTTCAGACATACAGGGAATTATACAAGTACTCAAAATCAATACTCACTCCCATCCACTTTTGGAGGAATTGCGCCTCCCGGTGAAAAGGCTTTCGTTGGCCGCCCGCCACTCTATCAAGGCCCGAGTTTCCTCAGCAGTCCCTTGATAAACAATAATGCTTAATTTGAAGTTAAATTAAGTTAATGAAAAATAATAAAATTCTAAAATAATTTGTTAAAAAATTTAAATAAAGACAAGCAAACTATTTGGTTAAAACGACAAGAGCACTCTAGAATAATGTTTGCGTTTGATATAAGTAGGCTAGTTAGGAAACTCTTAATATTGCCGGGGGTCTGTGCAAGCCAGGTAATGCTGTGCTGGTAATGCAGGACAAGACGTATAACATAGTAACATCGTATGCACCACAACAGGGCTGTGAGGAAGAAGAGAAACAGAGATTCTGGAACCAACTGGCGCAGGCTATCAACAACATCCCACACACAGAACTAATCCTGGCAGGTGACCTAAACGGACATGTCGGCACAGATAGAGAGGAGTATGTAAGATGGCATGGAGGAAAGACAAGAGGGCGGAGAAATGAAGAGGGAAAGACAATATTGGACTTTATGAGAACAACAGACCTTGCGTTGGTGAACACCTTCTTCGTCCATGGAGAAGAGCAGACCTATACATTCAAGAGCGGACCAAATCAAACCGTGATTGACTACATCACTGTGAGAAGAGAAAACCTGAGCACCATCAAAAACTGCAAAGTGATACCCCGGGGAGCCAATAGCACCACAACACCGACTGCTAGTCATGGACATGTATGTACAGCAGAGGAAAAGCAAAAGAAGGAAAAGAACAAAGAAAACGAATTGGTGGAAACTAAAGACAGAGAAGGGCGGCGAACTGACAGCGAAGTTATCGGAGATGTTAGAGGAGAAGATGACGGTGGCGACTTGAGATGGAAGGACACGTATCCCAAGGTAATTGAAATGGCAAAGGAGGTACTTGGAGAGAGTCGAGGAGGGCAGTACCTGGAGAAAGAGTCATGGTGGTGGAATGAAGAGGTAGAAGTAGCACTAAAAAAACAAAAAGGAAGCATTCAAGCTGTGGAAAAGAACTAGAGACGAGCATGATAGGGAGGGTTATACCAATCTGAACAAGATATCAAAATTAGAAGTAGCTAAGGCAAAAGAAAAAGCATACGAACAGCTTTATATAGATATCGAAGAGAACGGGCCGAAGAAGATCTACAAACCGGCAAAGACTAGACAGAGGAGGGCAAAGGATATTGATTAGCTAAACTTAGTTAAGGACAAGGAGGGAAAGATCATTTGTGAAGATGTCAAGATCAAGGAGATGTGGAGAGAGTATTTTAACACCCTACTGAATACAAAGAACAACAGAAAAGAACTGCCACAGATAGATCCTGTTCAAGGACCGATTGAGAACATCACAGACGCAGAGGTTACAACTAGAGAAGATGGCAGCTAACAAGGCACGAGGACCAGATGAACTCCCGATAGAGCTAGTAAAAATGCTGAAAGGAACAGGGATTAAATGGATGACATCTTGTTTGAGGGAATTTGGAAAGGCAGGCATACCATCTGAATGGAGGAAAAGCAAGATCACACCCATATACAAGGAGAAAGGAGACCCCCTAAACTGTGGAAACTACAGAGGAATTAAGCTTCTTAGCCACTCTCTCAAGCTATGGGAGAGGGTGATAGACGCGAGAATAAGATGTGTAGTCCAGATCAGCGACAACCAATACGGATTCCAGAAAGGAAAATCGACCACCGAGCCATTGTTCTGCCTGAGGATGTTGCAGGAGAAATATAGAGAATTTAGCAAGGAGCTGCACATGGTGTTCATAGACCTGGAAAAAGCATACGACACTATACCAAGAGAGCTGATTTGGCACTGCCTAAGGTTAAGACAGGTCCCAGAGATATACATTGATATAACCAAAGATATGTACAAGGACTGTACGACGCAGGTTATTACCAATGTTGGAGAGACAGAGGAGATGAAGATTGAGGTTGGACTACACCAAGGCTCAGCACTGAGCCCGCTACTATTTATAATAATCATGGATGTGATCACGGAAGATATACGAGAGGAGACACCATGGGCAATGCTGTTTGCGGATGACATTGTTATAAGTAATGAGGATAGAGAGGAGTTGGAGAGGAGACTGGAGATTTGGAGGGAAAAACTAGAAGGAGCTGGACTGAAGTTAAGCAGAAGCAAGACCGAACACCTGCCACCTACGAAAAAAAAAAAAAAAGAGTGAATAAGATTGAGAGAGTATGGCAGCACAGAGCACGCAAATCTTCCCCTACAAACAGCCTTCAAATACCTGGGAACCACCATCCACCAAGATGGAGGCTGCGGGAAAGAGGTAGAGTTGAGAATAAGCAAAGCATGGAATAGATGGAGGGAGCTGACAGGAGTTCTGTGCGATAAGAAAATACCAACAAAATTAAAAACACTCATCTATAGGACAGCTATAAGACCGACACTATTATACGGAAGTGAGACATGGCCCATAACAGGAAACCTGGCAGACAAGATTGGATCCTGTGAGATGCGGATGCTGAGGTACTGTCTTGGAATAAGTCTAGAGGAACACCAAACTAATGAAGAGATAAGGAAGCAAGCACAAGTAATGCCAATACAAGATCTCATGAGGAAAAGAAGGCTACAGTGGTTTGGACACGTGTGCCGGAAAGATGAAGAGGCGGACATAAGGAGAGCCATGGAGATGCTAGTAGGAGGAAAGAGAAAGAGGGGAAAGCCAAAGCACCGTTGGAAAGACACCATAAAGACAGACATGGAGTGGAGTGGCTTAGAGAAGGAAGATACAGACGATCGTGACAGATCGAGGTGTCTGGTTGAGATGAAGATCAGGCAGAAACCCGCTACCCGAAAGGATAGAAGCGGCGAAAGGTGAGAAAGTTAGGAAACTTTTCCCTCAGGCAAAACAATTGCCCATTAGATATACCCAAAGCACAATAGATCAAATGTTTATCCACTACAGAAACAACACAGGCAGCACCATATTTTACATAACGTAATACTTTTTAGGAGGACTTGCCGAGGGTTACTTACACCAGCACCGGATTGCCTGGATTTTTCAACTCGTAATGAAATCGTCTGAGCAAATTTTCAAATAGTTGCTAACATTAAAATTCGACGGTAGCTTTGAAGTTTAAACAACATTCTGGCATCAAAACTCTTAGAACTACATTTTGTGATACAACAACAATAGTATTTCGAAATGTATTACTTACAGTTGTGAGTTTTCTCCTCCGCCACTGATGCGAACCTTGTGCGAACTGAATTCTGGGTTATGGCCCGTATGAAGTCCGCACAAGTCACCTCTCGATGCATCCTCGGTAAAAGGGGCGGATCAAGAACACATCCGGGGATTTGAACTGGACTTGGCTAGATGTGAACTTTGAATTGGAACAGTACTTGGGCAGCGACTGATGACGTTTCACAAGTCCACAAGAACACAAGTACAGACAAGTACGCATATTGAGAAATGGCTCATGTTTTTGGCGCGGAACTTGCAATTTCTTCGGAATTCGGCAGGTCGTAAAATCGTGTCGTACATCACTGTGTCCTTACGATTTTCAGATAAAATCACTCATAAAGTGTGCGTGGACATACAATCTTCCGACCGTCAGAATTCGCACCGTGTACGCCCGCCTCAAGAAAACACGTAGAGGTAAGCCATTTTCATTTCACAAATTTTTTTAATGAGAAATCGAACAGTAGCTTGCAGAAAACTGTTTCATTGTGCATGTTAAAATATAGACTATGTGACGTTACCATGAACATTGTATATGTCGTCAGCTAAGTTAGCCGTTTCATCGTATTTCATAGTTCATAGTATTTGTCAAGTAAAGTCATCTTCATTTATATAGCGTTTTTAACAATGTAGATTGTTTCAAAGCAGCTTTACAGAGATCAGTGTTGTGTGTAACGCGTTACAAAGTAACGCGTTACAAACGCGGTACAAACCACTGTAGCCTTACAAAGTAACGCGTTACAGTAACGTAACTACTTTTTCGGGTAAAAAGTAGTGTAACGCGTTACTACTAAAAATTTGGTAACGAAACGTTCCTTTTTCAATTCGGCGCAACGTTACTTTTCCCATGGATATATTTGACAGCGACACTGCCTCAGCTGCGCGCTTGAGAGAAGAGAACGGTTGAGATCTGAAGAGAACGATTTAGTTTCATATTTATGTTTAAATTAAATTAAATAACAATTTTGTGTGGAGACATGATTTTGACCACTTTATTAAGTTTGTTTTTGCAGAAAACCTGTATTTAAAGTGAATTTCGTTTTGTATTAATTGTATCTTATTTTTAATCAATGTTTTATCAATCAATTGCCTGAATTTAATAAGTAAATTAAAGAAAACTATTTAGTTTCATATTTATGTTTAAATAAAATAAATAAATAAATAATTTAATCTATGGTGATTATATGAAAAGTGAAAAGCATGAGTAAGATCATAATTTTGTGCAATATATCGGGAGACAAATGGAGTGGGCAGACATGATTTAGACCACTTTATTAAGTTTGTTTTTGTAGAAAGACTTTCTTTAAAACGAATTTCGTTGTTTATTAATTGTATCTTAATTTTAATCAATGTTTTACCAACCAATTAATTGCCTGAATTTAATTAATAAGTAAATATGGCATGCAAAATAATCATGACGGCACCAGCGCGTGAACTGGAGCTCGTCTCCATACTGTAAATGAACCGAAACTCAGATAAGCTATACTTGTCTCAAAGACCTGAGAAATATATAGAAAGCTTGAATATATGTACTTTTAAACAAAATATATTTTTTTCTCTCAAAATCTCTTTTTTTCTCCTACTCCCTTAGAGTGAGTCGTATGTCTGAAAACTAAGCTTATGTCTTCTATATCATTTTGTCCTATGCTATCAAGACGCGATTCGCACCGGTGTTAGAGAGCAGGAGCGCTTTATTGGCTGTTGCCGAAATTTAAAGTTCGGTGGATAGGGGGAGCGGAGCGGAGAGAAGTGGCGCGGGCGCGCTGCTCATTCGCGGAGTGTCGCACTCTACCCCATGATGCAGAGCCGGCTGAGAATAAAAGTTGCCGCACACAGCAGCGCCAATGAGAAGGACTTTTTTTCTTTCGAAATTGATACTACTTTTTATAATAAAGAGCAAAAAATAATTACCTGTTATGTCCTCCATTGTATAACTTTATGTCTACATATTTAGGAACAGATATTGGGTTCTGCCCAAAGTCAAGCAACATAAAAGTAACGTAATAGTAACGAGTAACGTAAAAAGTTACTTTCCAAATGGGGTAACTAAGTAAAGTAACGGATTACTTTTTTAAAAAGTAACGAGTAACGAGCAAACACTACTTTTTAAAAGTAACTTCCCCAACACTGACAGAGATAAACGTATAATTTAAGGTAACAGATTGTTTTGGCTTTATAGCGGTTCTTTAATATAGTTATTTTCCAGCTAAAGTTAGTTTTGATTGATTCGCTTCCGTCGCAACAATCATTTGTTATTAAATTAGGGTCCGCTAAGACGACACCATTCTCTCTACACAGACTTTAAACGCATACCTGTGAGAAACGCTGATGGCTGTCACATGCGCATTAGGAATTGGTTCTATAGTTATGTGCGTTTGAATATATGTGCGCAGGTTTGGAATTCCCTACAAACCAAGCCTAAACAAAGTACTGGCATTTCCTTATAATTTTTGATACAGAATTTTATTTATTCAATTCGGGGTAGGAACGTGAATTGAGTTTCCCGACAAAGCTTTATCTGTAGAGTGGTAAAGGGATCCTCCATAGGGAGAGACTAGTTGGCACTTCAGCACTGCGTTGGATCGGGTCCAGGCGGAGGTCCTTCATAAGATCTGGATACGGCCTGGATCCGGCAGGCTGTGGGAAAACCTCGGGATAAACAAAGACACTAAAATTAGCGTAGATGCCATTCTTCTTATGATGTAACGAGTACATCAGGATTTATGGGAAGTGTTCCCGGTTCCATCTGACCTAATCTATGCAGCCTAACACTGAATTATAGAAGTCTATAATGTATTATGTGAATGCTAGGTCAAAGAGATGTCTTTAATCTAGCTTTGAACTGACAGAGTGTGTCTGCTTCCCGGACAATGGTAGGAAGACTGTTCCAAAGTTTTGGTGCTAAATTTGTATTTTAAACTTTAAGCTGAGTGCTCTGTGAATATCGTGAGATGGCAATCAATCAATGTTAACATTTTATGTTGGAATATAAATTCTATTTTGACTTGTTTTACATGCAGCGTATACAATTCACATTTATTTGTATTAGTGTTTTTCACAATACATATTGCTCAAAGTAGCTTTACAGAACAAAGTATGTGTCTACATTACAATTTAGAGGGATCTGTTATCAGACTGTGTCCAAGTTATCTATATCAGAAATGTACAGTTCTAAGATAATACAAATCATGCTGTTATTAGCTAACATCATGTATTAATTTAAGGCGATCACTAGGTGAATAGGGTAACATTTTAAAATAATAGATATCACCATGAAACTTCCTCAGTTGATTACTTACACAAGTATATATATAAAAAGAAGTATTACAAGATTTAGAAATTTGTATGTTTAATTATGCAAATTATCTCATTAAATATGCACGATTTTGCATATTTTCGGTAGATAGATCTGAACATATGATAAAGCCAGGTGCAAAATTCTTTTTTCATTTTGTTTACACACAAGATGAAAAAAAAAAAAAAAATCAGAGGGATTTCAGGATATATGCTTTCATTACCTAGGAAATCAAAATATACTGTCCATAGCCTTAAAAAAAAATTTCGCCATATTTTTTTATTAAAATGTCACATAAATCAGGCCACGAATGATTTATTAACAAATCCCTCTGAAAATATCTTCAGAATATTGCTAAGTGTAAAACTGGAAAGTTTGGTGTACATACTGCTAGGCTACATAGGCTGAGATGTTTGTACTGGTGAATAACAAAAAACTCATTTTGAGAAAACGGCAGTTAAAAATTTAAATAGCTCTAAATGAGAAATCATTGTTAGCTTTAAATCCCCCTTTGGACATTCACGATTGGTTACTGATAGAAAGGAAATGCCCATATTTGGGTTGTGCAGGAGACTCGGAGCTTTACAACGATACCGATCATGACAGACTTCAGTCAACAGACGGAACTTGGCATGTCGCGTTGGAATGCTAACTTCTTGGTAAATTCGGGAGAAACTTACTGCCGCAAGTAAACAAAATGTAATAAAATAAACATCTTAATGTATATTTCAACGTTTTCTTTATAGCAGCTTGAAAGAACACACTGAAGGAGTAAACTAGCCCAAAATCTCAAAACTGACCACTGCATGAAAAATTGATGTTTTTGCCGGCTGTGTCTCGCCTTAAAGAAGGAAACAATGAGCTAATTAAAGTAATTTACAAGTTGGGAACATGATTACATTATAAGACGATTTTGCATTGGTGCATGTATGATGCTAAAACAGTTGACTAGTGGAGTGCTCCTTATTAACAGAGATTGTTATTTTCAAAAGTTCAGCTTCCAAAGACTGTGATTTGACTAAGCCTATGCTGAAAATAATGTAATGTAAATTAATAGATTGGTGTGCCAAAAGTGACATTAGAGTCTTCACGTAGACTGAGTTAAAAGAATAGTTCACTTTAAAATGAAAATTCTGTCATCACCCTCATGTTGTTTCAAACCTGTATGAATTTCTTTCTTCTGCTGAACAGAAAGGAAGATATTTAGAAGAATATCAGTAACCAGGCAGTTTCTGGGTCCCATTGACTTCCATAGTATATTTTTTTTCCTACAATGGAAGTCAATGGGACCCAGAAACTGCCTGGTTACTGATATTCTTCTAAATATCCTCCTTTCTGTTCAGCAGAAGAAAGAAATTCATACAGGTTTGAAACAACATGAGGGTGAGTATATGATGACAGAATAAAGTGAACTACTCCTTTAAGGAAAAGTCTTGTGACAAAAATGATAATAGGACATTATAGCCATAAAAAAAAAATCATAGTACTTGGATACTTGAGTACATTTGAAGGCAAATACTTTTGTACTTTTACTCAAGTGAATGTTTAAAGGCAGCACTTCTATTTTTACTTGAGTAATATTTTACCTTGGGTATCTCTACTTTAACTCAAGTACAAGGTATGTGTACTTCGTCCACCACTGTTATATGGTGATAAAAAGCAGATTATTACATACTTTATATTCATAGTTAAGGTCAATGTCCAGAAGTATGAAAGGTGTTACAGTCTTGTAGATTACAGTCCATCATCAGAAATTTAGTAGTCACCGTCGTACTCATCAGCTGAAGCATTGTACAAGTTTAATTTCTCAAGTTTCACCTTCATTTCTCTGATTTGATGCCGCTTTCTGTGGATGATGCTCTGCAGACCTTTCAAACCCTCTTCACTTAGGCCACATTGCGAATCTTAAAAGAGGAACACAATAATATAAGACCAGCCTTAGAAACTTTATAAACAGTAATCATTGTTGTGTATATTTATTAGGGCTGCCCCCTAATAGTAATCTTTGGTCGGGGCAACCCTACGTTTATGTAATTTATTACAAATACATACTTTTCATTGTCTCACTAGAAAACAAGCAGGACAGCTCTCTGAGGGTATCGGAACGAGTTGAAAGATTTCCAATGGTGGTCCATCTCTGCAACAAGAATCTTCTACTCCTCCTCAAGCCTCCTTCCTGATATGATGTCAAATGCCCTTGTCTTTGTCCTTAGATTGACAGAGTCTGGAATCTCAATTCTGCTGGCCAAGGCATCAGCATCATTTGTAGTTGTTGTTGCTGCTGAGAAGAAATAGGTGTGGTTTGCACTTTACAAAACCAGTAACAATTACAATTATTTGTGACTAAATGTATTACAAGTAATCATTTCCTCACTGTCAGCCCACTCCTTTACGTCGTTGACCCAGACTTCAAATTGCCTCGCTGTCACTGTCAATTGGGCCCTCTAGGTTTTGAAACTGTTATTGTAGACCACAAAAGCTCTGCAAAGCCTAACAATAGTAAGAAACAAGAACCAAATGTTCAATGCACAGCTTCATACACTGCTAAAATGCAATAATGAACATCTAAAATTAATTCTACTGATGTCATTACCTTTTGATATCGGCGGGTCAGTGAGATAGCCAAATTGTTGAACTTTTGCTGATTCCAGCACATGGCCATGAGAGTCAGCATGTCTGTGTGTCCTGCAAACACAGAAAATATGATGTTACCATATCCCCCCTACTTATTATGTAAGGATGTAACTAGTGCAGTATGTGGTCATCTTACCTGCTGTAGCTGTCACAGATAGTGTATTTTCTTGGTGAATATTTGTGTCACCTTTTGAAAGTTTTTTTATATATATATATATATATATATATATATATATATAAATGTTGTGTAATACTTGAATACTTATTTTCTAATTGTATATTTGATTTGCATGATAGTTTGGCAATAGTGACACCTACTGGAGAAAATGAGTAACATAAGACATACTGGTCATGTGATTTGATTATTTGCATGAACTCTGAAAAAAACAGAGAAACACCAAAGGCTTGTTCGACTTCATGCAGCTCTGCGCAGACCGATCGGCGGCTGACTTGAAGCAGTGCATGCCGGTTAGAAATTTTGTCCGACTTGATCCAGCGCCGACGCCACGTGACTGTGACGTATGCCATCAAAGTACCGCGAGACCGATTCGAGAGTAGCCGGAGAACTCAGCCAGCGCAGCTTCTCAAGAGCGGCTGCACTGGGCTTCACGAGGGCTGATGACGACACAGCTGTTCCACGATTGGCCAGATCCATTGCATGACAACGATCACGTGTGTTTCGTGTTTATTCAAACACCTTTAGTTCCTCTAAAGCGCACAACAAATCAGTTTTTTATAACAGTAAACACTCTTTTCATGTATTTGTGATGTTATATTGTGTCATGTTTATCAAAATAAAACTGATTAAAAAACGTAGACTCCACTTCATTGATAGTAGCTTATGTTGAAGGTTGAACTTTATTCTTGTTCAAACAGACGCTGTGTGAAGAAGCAGTATATAAAGTATTGAATGAAAATGTCTCTGAAACATTATTTGGCAAATATTGCATTTATTTCACTTCAGCTGTGGTAAAGTATGCAAACACCACGTGAGCGGTCACTACGGGAACCAGAAAGTGTCCGACTTCACGTCTCCGTTTGCAGCTCCTCCCCGTCTGCACGCGGCTACTCTCGCCGATCGGGTGCATCCAGCCGCAGCCGATGTCGAACACACCTAAAGTGTTGCATACAAATTGAGAGGTGTAAAATTGAGAAGAGTGTTTGGTTAGAAAATGTATCCTAATGTCTCCTGAATCCTGACTGGAAGGCACACGGTATGTTTGCATATATCTTGGTTATTGTTTATTTATAATTTAAGAGACTGTGTGTATTGATTTCAGAAAAACAACCAGATGTTTGCAGATGTTCAGAACATTTCCTCACCTCACATTTAAAATCATGGGCTTTGGCATGAAATACCAAAAGGAATGGCTTCATGTTAAGACGCTGCCGGAGCTCTGGACAGCTTTTTGCAACTCTGTGGAGGTAGGGACAATATTTGCAGGTCACATCCATACAAAAAAAAGTGATTTGCCTGCTGACCAGCTTTTCTTGCAGGTACAGGGGATAGGCAAAAATTCCCCCCCTACACATATATAAGGCACAGAGCAGGACTCCATGCCGACACACCGCAAGCTCCAATCCCTCCTCGTCTACCTTGCTGGCAGATCTTTGGGAGGTATCTCTGGCTGACCACTCACCTCCACAAACACCTCTTTCACTGACTTACAATATGGAAAATGGTTTATGAAAATAAGACTCTCCTAAACAAACTCTTCAGAAAGAGGTTATTATAGTCCTGTAGTCTAATTATCATCTAGAATTTTACATGTTTGGTTGTGTTGTGAATGTGGTCCACAAATCTTTTCACGTCTTCGTCCTTGGCTATGAAGACGCCTTCAAAGATGGCCTGTTCCTCAGATCTAAAAAAAAACAACAATTGGTGATGGACAACCATTTATGATAACTTATAATATGAAATTACTTGGTTCAAATTAAAGAGCTGTTTTCTCCTTAAACCCGAAGTGTCCTATGCGAAAAAAATTCATATTCAAATTACTAAGCAAACACTGAATGGAACAACACAAAATAGGTATCATTTTAAAGATTAGAATCTCAGCTTTTTAATGCATTACTTTTTATACCTATAATTACTTAGGGGCGTCAATGACTC
Organism: Scardinius erythrophthalmus; assembly: GCF_964197995.2. NCBI lineage: Eukaryota > Metazoa > Chordata > Actinopteri > Cypriniformes > Leuciscidae > Scardinius > Scardinius erythrophthalmus. Next base: position 14,002,307 of record NC_138222.1, on the reverse strand, counting down.
AACAAAAAGGCTATCTTGGTTCCAAATGCTATAACTTTTGATTGCTTTATCCAATCACCACAAAATTTTATCCAGATGTAGCTTATATGTGTAGAGGGACTTCCCCAAAAAAGTTTTTTCCTCCTACCTTATTTCCTTCCGGAGTTATTCCATGTCACATAAGAAAGATATGCATTATTATTATAATATATATATATATATATATATATATATATATGAATGTACTCCTACCGTATTTCCTTCCCGAGTTATTGCATGTCAAACAAGAGAGACATGCAAAATCATAATAAAAATTATATATATTTGTTTGTATTTATCAGCAGTTTCTCGGCAGGAGAGTGCCCAAATGTAATTTATATTTTCAAAAAATTTGAAAAGAGTTCTATCAAACGATACCTACCTTTTGACTCTACTTGTTATAGTTTTGGAGTTTTGGAGTCTTTAGTTTTTTGTGTGTCACTCAGACAAAACAACTCTAAAAATGCCTTCAGAGCTTAAGAGGTTAATACAAACACTGATACACAGTTTGGAGTACCTAGCAGCATTCTTGAATCGGTAATGCTTGCAGTTTCCATCAACTGAAACTGCAAGCATATCTGGGGTGCATGCAGGACAGTTGAAGGGCTCTTCCTTGCATATATTGTCCACCTCAAATTGCACAGCCTCCTATTCAAAAAAACTTTTCTGAAAACTGGACGCTGAGATCTTGCCAGTCTATTAAAAATAAGGAAACCAACAGCTAATAATGTACAACAAATACATTAGCATCAAAAAGCTTTTCAACTCACAACTCAAAGATATCAACAATACTGCAGGATAGATAAATTCAATACTCACACGACCAAAGCGGACAGTTAGCTGATTCAGCATTCTTAAAAATGCTTGGCAGGACAGTCCTGGTGCCTCCATCTTAATTTCTTCAAAAGATATCTGTGGCATAAACTGTGACAAATTGAAGGGTTGCAAGCCAGTAGTCACTTCTGTTTAGGTCAGCGACTCCAGCAGTCCAAGTGGCTTGGCATGCCTCACAAATTAACTCAGGCATGCTTAGATCATGTCATCCTGGAAAAATCAAAAACACATCCACTGTAATGTAAACCATAGCTGATTAATCAGGGTGTGGGTTCTTTGTACAATTATTTTTTTTTATACTTCATATATTTTTAAAAAAGTGTTATATCTATGTCAAACTTGTAAGGAGTCGCGTATGGACTATGGATAGATATTTATTTTTAAGATGCTTCTCAAACAGGACAAAACAAAGTTCTTCACATTCTTACCATTCATTGTGACCACAGCAACAATCTTTCCTGGACTAACCCTCAATGACTCTGGAGAACAACCACTGATTTTGTCAGGCATCTCCACAGGTACAAGCCGGACTGAAAAAGATCATACAGTACATTTGAATTATGATCATTTGTATTGAATGAGAAATATAAGATTGTAATAGATCAATGGCAATGAAGCACATTGTACAAAAAGTACAAGATATGCTCATAAAGCTAACTGACACAGAGTATCCACATACATTCATGATAAAACAATAAGAGACAAAAAGGCATAATTTAAATAGTAAAGCTTATGAGCTTAACTATTCTGAGAATGAGATATATGTTGTACACACACAAACCAGAACTTACCACAATGGGAGGCAAGTTGTTGGAGGCAATGGCTGGATGAATCCAGCAGTCATGCCATCTCTGTTGTGAAGGACACGTCTGGTGTGCATGCTGACGTCACCATTCAGCACAGAGGAAGGGACGTGGTCGACAAGTCACAACACTGGACAGCAGCTGGATTTGTCCCACACTGTTGGCAGATGTGTGTTGCCACATTTTCTTGTGCCGCAGCCGTGTTCACCAGACGGGGTCTCTCTGCCCTCCACCTCTCTGAAAAGAGACTTTGTCGTGTGCATCAGTCCGAGAAAGCCAGAAGAGGACCTCTTGGGGTTTCAAGAGGTGACGCCTCATCACCTGAGGATTTGCTTAGTGAGTGCTGGAGATCTTGTAGAAAACACTCTGTAAATGGTATGGAATATTCATAAACAATAACTCCTATGTGCATATATGTGTATGTATGTATGTATGTATGTATGTATGCCGTACAGGCCAAAAGTTTGGACACACCTTCTCATTCAATGCGTTTCCTTTATTTTCATGACTATATTTACATTGTAGATTCTCACTGAAGGCATCACAACTACAGTATGAATGAACACATGTGGAATTATGTACTTAACAAACAAAGTGTGAAATAACTTAAAACATGTCTTATATTCCAGTTTCTTCAAAGTAGCCACCCTTTGCTCTGATTACTGCTTTGCACACTCTTAGCATTCTCTTGATGAGCTTCAAGAGGTAGTCACCTAAATGGTTTTCCAACAGTCTTGAAGGAGTTCCCAGAGATGCTTAGCACTTGTTGGCCCTTTTGCCTTCACTCTGCGGTCCAGCTCACCCCAAACCATCTTGATTGGGTTCAGGTCCGGTGACTGTGGAGGCCAGGTCATCTGGCGCAGCACTCCATCACTCTCCTTCTTGGTCAAATAGCCTTTACCCAGCCTGGAGGTATGTTTGGGGTCATTGTCCTGTTGAAAAATAAATGATGGTCCAACTAAACGCAAACCGGATGGCATGTCGCTGCAGGATGCTGTGGTAGCCATGCTGGCTCAGTATGCCTTCAATTTTGAATAAATCCCCAACAGTGTCACCAGCAAAGCACCCCCACACCATCACACCTCCTCCTCCATACTTCACGGTTGGAACCAGGCATGTAGAATCCATCCGTTCACCTTTTCTGCATCTCACAAAGACACGGCTGTTGGAACCAAAGATCTCAAATTTGGACTCAGATTTCCAAAGCAGAGACCAAAGCACAGATTTCCACTGGTCTAATGTCCATTCCTTGTGTTTCTTGGCCCAAACAAATCTCTTCTGCTTGTTGCCTCTCCTTAGCAGTGGTTTCCTAGCAGCTATTTGACCATGAAGGCCTGATTCGTGCAGTCTCCTCTTAACAGTTGTTCTAGAGTCTGTTGTGTCTGCTGCTAGAACTCTGTGTGGCATTCATCTGGTCTCTAATCTGAGCTGCTGTTAACTTGCGAGTTCTGAGGCTGGTGACTCGGATGAACTTATCCTCAGCAGCAGAGGTGACTCTTGGTCTTCCTTTCCTGGGGCGGTCCTCATGTGAGCCAGTTTCGTTGTAGCGCTTGATGGTTTTTGCGACTCCACTTAGGGACACATTCAAAGTTTTCGCAATTTTCCGGACTGACTGACCTTCATTTCTTAAAGTAATGATGGCCACTCGTTTCTCTTTACTTACTTAGCTGATTGGTTCTTGCCATAATATGAATTCTAACAGTTGTCCAATAGGGCTGTCAGCTGTGTATCAACCTGACTTCTGCACAACACAACTGATGGTCCCAACCCCATTAATAAGGCAAAAAATTCCACTAATTAACCCTGACAAGGCACACCTGTGAAGTGAAAACCATTTCAGATGACTACCTCATGAAGCTCATTGAGAGAACACCAAGGGTTTGCAGCGCTATCAAAAAAGCAAACTGTGGCTACTTTGAGGAATCTAAAATATAAGACCTATTTAAGAGTTAAGAGTTATATCACACTTTTTTGTTAAGTACATAATTCCATATGTGTTCATTCATAGTTTTGATGCCTTCAGTGAGAATCTACTGTTAGACTTTTCTGTAATTTCTACAGTTATTTACTTTAAATCCCCCAGTATTATACTGCTATTTCTCTTTACAGTAAATAACTGTGATTCTCATTGCATCATGGGAATTTTCTGTGACGTCTAAAACCACATACAGAGACTTACTGTATTTTTTAAATTTGCTGTATACTACTGTATTTGTCTAACACCACATACAGAGACTTACTGTATTTTTTAAATTTGCTGTATAATACTATATTTGACATAACGGCCTCTCTGGCTGGTACCATTTCATTTCCATCGTGCTTTTTATTTCCTAATTTTTGCCTTACACCGCGTGTCTACAATGCTATAATAGCCAGAGGCTGTCTATATTGGACACATTGAAGCGACCGGACCTTTAATACAAAATGCAAACCTGTTTGTCTCTTGTCAGAAATAGCGCGAGCGCTTGAACTCGGAGTACCGTACGTCAGAAATATAACGGCCGCGGCGCATCACTACACTGTCTGGGATTTGTGTGTCGCGCCAGAGCATCTGGTGTCTATGTAATGTAATATCACTGGTGTCCGTCTTTTGTTGGATCGATTCGCGCCGTTTGTATCTGGCCCGGGGAAGAGACGGAATTCACTTCACTGAGAGAGAGATCAGCAAGCACGGTAAAACAAACAAACAAACAAACAAAAAAAACATTCTGTGTGTTTTGACAGGATTGTGCCCAGTTTAACCTATGTTATAACGTTAGCCTACTCGTCAACATGGCGGTAACGAACTTTACCACGGTAAACTGAGCTAACTTTTCATTTTACAGACTTTGTTAGATTATTGAATTGTAGAGTTTAAATATGCCAACGAGCAACGCGTTTACATTAACAATAAATGTGAATAAACTAATGTGAAATTCTGTTTTTGTTGTAGATAATGTTGGCCTACTGATGAGAACCTTTATAGTTTTAGCATTAGTTTGCAAAC